>NW_011344019.1:0-6018 GCF_000735185.1 Notothenia coriiceps
ATAAAAATGACAAGGCTAAGTAATGTAATGTAATGCTAACTAACATGCTCGCTACTAGCTAGGTAGCTAACTTGACTATGTTCCATGCAAAACATGTATATTACCTGATATGTTTGGTCCAACGACTCCTGGTCTTTTCATAAGACGGGAAGCGATAGAACGAGCAAGTGGTATGATCTCTTTTGTGATTACAACCTGGTACAAAGCACATAGGCATCTTGTAAAAGTGCATTTATTGGAGCAATCTCTTATATTTATTGGAAGGAATAAATCAGTCTTCTTCTTCCTCTTTGCTTTGCGAGTCGCAACCAGTCTTGGAGCATTATCGCCTATGACATCACTTACGCGACCCAGAATGTATTTGGGATTTGTAGTCTTTCTAGTTGCGTATTTTTCATAGTCTTATATTTCAACAGTTTTACGACAAACTGTGACTTTTTTTTACATGGAAATGATTGTTTAAGATTGACAAACATCATATGTGTCATTCGTGGCACAATTCAAAACGGGATCAAAAGATAACTTTTCTCTCTCCATTGACTTCAATGTATAATTTTCCGCTTCCGGGGTCCCATGGAAGCTCCCGGAAGGGGAGGGACTTCGCCTCTCTATTTGGAGCAGGCTGGAGTAGGCGGGAGTTGAACTCTGACGTCAGTGTCGAGCCGTTAGTGGCCGACTCCGCCTACTTAGGGCTTCTCGGCAACTCTGCAGAATCCTATGGGTGACGTCACGGACCCTACGTCCATTTAGAGTCTATGGTTCAACCTATGGTTCAAACCTAGTTCTAACGTAACGTCTTAGAACGCAAAATGTCCCTTACACTGTGGCCAAGCTGATGCATATCCTCAATTCGGCCTATTACCCGGAGTGAAGCTTTGAAGAAATTCTCCAGTGTTGACAGAAACTGGTCTGTCCACCTTTTTCCTCATTTCCCGCCCCGCCCTCCCTTCCCTGTTCACCAATGGGGATATCACTGTGCCACCTGTGGAGAGAAACATGTGTTAGGTTAAATCGAAGAGGCAGCTTTCCGCTCCTTACATGCTGCAGGATCCATCCCTTCACTCACCAGGATAGCTTACCAACCTGACAAGAGCAAGAAATGGAGCTGTTTTTATTTATTAATAGATGCTTACATTTGAACTGCTATCAAATATAGTTAAATGCATGTAAGCACGTAGGTAAGAGAAGACTTAATTGCTTGTTTTGCCTGAGAGGTTCAATAGAACCAGCCTCTTACACGCCTAGTTTTCTCAGTCTCCCACACAAACTTACCTGCACTAACTAGAAAGTCCAGTTTCTCCAGCAAGTCCTAGAGAACACCGGAGAGTCCTGGAGGCAACATGGACCTGGACAGGTAAGACATATTACATTCAAATTGCGAGCAATAACATTTACTAGTGCTAGGAATATTTTAGATGTCTTTTGTCTCTTTGTTCTATCATAGCCTGACATGTATTTAATAGGATTAATTAATTAACTCATTTTATATGTAGTACCACAGCTTGATAAGAATCCTGTCTTATCAAGCTGTGGTACTACATATAAAATGACATATCACATAATCAATATAACTATATAATAGTAAAGTGTATTTTTTTTAATTGAATGGGCTCTAGTTAAGCGATATATTTTTGATATGTTCAATTTTTAGTAGAAAAACCTTTTACTTTACAGTAAATAACATATATATATATAGAAATAACTCTCGTGTCACCCTGATGTTTACAGAACACGTTTCTGTTGTGTATTTATAATATACTGAAGTGAACATAACATAAACTCCCCTCACATAGAGTGGACAATTGAATTGAAGTTTGGTGAGAAACAGCCTGGGGCACAATTGGTGGCTTGGCAGACGCAGCAGCTGCTAATGACAGGCTGGCTTTGCAGTGACAACATGGCTTGATCGCTCTCTTCCCGTTGTCCTGTGGCCCTCTCAGTAAACGGCTGGTGGTGGTGGTACCAAAGGAAGTGCTGGCGCCGTCTCGCAGAGTGTTCAGTGGCGAGGATGAGACGTGGAAGAGCTACCTAGAGAACCCCCTGACTGCTGCCACCAAGGCCATGATGAGCATCAACGGAGACGAGGACAGTGCCGCAGCTCTGGGACTGCTGTACGACTACTACAAGGTGTGGAAAGTGTGACATCACAGCCAATTTACCAATGACATAACTGGGCTTGACAATAACAGTTTCCAGGTTGCCTTTGTAAACTTTAAAATTAATTGGCAAACAATTACTGGCCAATGGTTGACGTCAGTGGCAAATATGGACTTAAAAATACATACTGTATGTGGTGTTACAGTCCGAACTGAAACCAGACAACGTTGCATATGCGTTTACTCTCGTGCACTATACTTTGCTCACTAATTGACACGTTTGATGGACTTTGAACGTATAGTTTCTAATTTATTCCAAATATAAAGTGTTTAAATACATTCTGATTTGTTTTTAACACATTTTGTGTGTTTGCTTTAACCCTATCAGGTATCCAGAGAGAGGAGAGAGGGCTCCAGTGGAGTCAAACCCACAGAGCCCTCTGCTGATGGGCCAGATGACGGCGGCAGCTTGGAGATGTTAGATCCCCATGTTCAGGCTCTCAGATCCATGCCTGTCAACCTCTCACTAAACAACGGCAACACTGCAGAACACCAGGGCTCCAGGTTTGGAGAGACCAGAGGAGGAAATGGTAAAGGTGGTTCAGCTCTGCCTCTGGTCAAGACCGAGGGCCACACATCTATGGGAGTTCACTGCTTTGGAGGTTCCTACCGAGAAGAACCCAGAGAGCAGACAAGGATGGTTTACGAGCAGAGCCACTACTATTTGTCCCGTGCTGGGTTCTTGAAAAATGAACAAAGAAGCAGTCCAAACAATATATATGAGGATGCTGTGGAAGGAGAGGTGAGACTTTTCATACAAGGGGGTGAGGTGGAGGTGATCATGTGTCTCGCTTTGTAAGCCAGGATCACATTTGTAGGATTGTTTTGCTCCATCAGTGGCAGTATGCAGCATTTCTTCTTCTGAAGCACAGTAAATATTCTTCTTTAACAGATATACAACAGAAGTCCCTCCTCAGGAGATGAATTCCACTACAGCACACCGACGTAAGTCAAAATTCACAGATAGGTACAAACGTTAAACCTACATATTTTTCAGGGACATAAGCACAAAATGAAAAAGTTGAGAAATTAATATCAGAATAGAAAAGATATATAAATATGAAAATCATCATATTGCCCAGCATGCATGGATCAGTGTACGTGCGGTCTTGTTTTGGGGACAATCTTTTGTTCTATGGCCCAGAGGAATGAGATATATCAAGCTTTCAATACTCACAAAATACTTTTTTGGTTCTGGGATTTTCCTGGGTATTTGCCGAAAAAAAAAAAAAAAAATACCAGACTTGTCAAATAAAGAGTTGCTGTTGTATGAGAGAACCTTTTAATACATAACAAAATCAGTTTGTTTAGAGCCTCATGGTCCATGTCTTGCTTTCTTTGAATGCTGTTTGTAGTATTGTACCAAGAGATACTGTATTTTTATTAAATCTGCTCCTCACATGTTCATGTTCAGTGACGACTTCCAGTACTGTCTGGAGGCCAGCATGTCGCTGAGGCCGCGGCAGGGGGAGGGGCCCATGGCCTACATGAACCGGGGCCAGTTCTACGCTTTGACACTGTCCAAGGCCAACTGCAAATCGTCAATAAATCAGCATAAAGGCAAAGTGCGGGTGAGTGGACCAGCGCCTGATGGGGGCCCATCCAGTAATGAGCAATGCGCCAGGGGAGGCTCTGAGCTGCAGCGGGGCAGTATTGTTCAGGTGAGGGAGGAGGGGGGGTCATGGAGAGGAAGCATAGGTTACAGTTCAGGGTTTTACTTTCAGCTTATTGTTGAGGAGCTTTAAATCTTGTTAAACTTACAAATGTAATATTAGTTTTTATAAAGTATTACTCCTTTGAACTTCTTTTAATGTATTATATCTTGTGTTTCTACTTCAGAGTGTTATCATGGTTGTCTTTGGAGAAGACAAGTGCAGAGACGAGCAGCTGAAGAATTGGAAATACTGGCACTCCCGCCAGCACACTGCCAAACAGAGGGTCCTGGACATCGGTGAGCTCTTCCTGCTACACTCATGGCTTGATGGGGTTTTAAGTAAAACCGGAATTACTAAATTACAAAAGGAATTTAATGTCACACTTACAGATATTATGACAGCAGAGCTCCACAAAATCAGAGAGTTAAAAAGAGAGTAAGTAGGTGATAAACCTGGAGGAGCCTTCAGCAGGATCCTGTCACATATCCTGAGGGGAAACCTGACACAATTTGAATAACTGTCAATCCACGATTCCCACAAAAGCAATAAACGGCCAATGGGTCTGCATTTGCATAGGCGTTAACGGGTGAAATAGGTGGGGGCCTGGACTGAAGCCAGAGGCAGGCCTCAACCTGTGGTTGAAAACTTGATGGAATGTGGCAGAGGTATCAGACTCTGGTGGTTTTCTCTGTTGTAAGTTCATGCCAGAATAGTATTAACTTTAAAATATATAATCTTTCTTATGTGGGTGAAAATAGGCCCATTTGATGAGGAATTGAGACTTTTTGGAGGTAACAATTTCAATGTTGGAATGTTTGCTAATTTGCAACTTGATTTGTTGGCGAAATTGTTTGACCGAAGAAATATGATCGATGAACTTAAAAATATGAATGTAAACTGATGAACTGGAAATGAAACCAGATGTTGGTAGTAGTTCCACTTGGTTTATTTTCATTAAAAGAAAGGGCTCGAGTTCCAAAGGGGTAAAGGTCTCCAATATTTCCCAAAAAGCAAAGAGTAAACATAAATAGTTAGTACATCCTCCGACTGGTTTTGTGACCTTTTTAGAGAGACAGATCTTCAGCTGCCAAAAAGTATAACGGTTCCACCATTCAGCTACACAAAATAAAAACGCCTGCTTATGCTTAATAATGAGTAAAATATATTCTGTTGTTTGTAGGGATATCACAAGAACCATGTATGGGTACCTCGTCGATGCTAACATTTAAAAAAAGACTTGACAGTAATATTTTTTTCTACAGAACTGCATGCACCATAATATTTTGTAGTACCATCAGGACTCAAGACAAGTGGCGTTCTGTCCTCCCGTGGCAGATGGAACCTGTGTTGGGGCGCATAAATCTCACTATCTATGCATCCAGGGGACGCACCTCTTACAAAAAAATGAACAGTCTATACTTTTAATGGTAGGTTTATTTGAGCAGTGAGAGTAAGAATATCAGAAAGAAAATCCAGAAATTGACATTATATGAAAGATCAAAATTGATTTGCATTTAACTTTGGGAAATAAGTATTTGATCCCCTAGCGAAACATGTGATAGTACTTGGCGGAGAAACCCTTGTTGGACACACAGAGGTCAGACCCTTCTTGTAGTTGGTCTCCAGGTTTGTGCACATCTCAGGAAGGATGTTGGTCTACTCCTCTCTGAAGATCCTCTCCAAAACCTGAAGGTTTTGAGGCTGACGGCCCGTCTACACTACAGGCATCGAAAAATGCTTTAAACGCTTCGCCCATTAACTTGAATGGGGTGACGTAGAAGATTTTTAATCTTCGCCGAACTGCATTGTGGGGAGCATGGCATGGCTTTGCAAGCATCACGAGCATCTATCGGCATCAAAAGTTGAACAATGTTCAACTTTTGAGGCTCGATGCTTGGCATCAGCCAATCAAATCCCGTTTATGCAATTCCTGCCAGTACAAGCACTAGCCAATCAAACCGCGTGTATGCTGATACCGCAGGTCTTGACTATTTTCCATATGTCATAAAATGGAGGATAAATTAATCATTGCCGTGGCAAGTGTCCCAGTCCTGTATGACTGTACTCTGTTCACCTACCGGGACCTAAACCGGAGGCACCGCGGGAGGTGGCAGAGACAGTTGGTGAAACTGGTAGGTTTTCAACTGTTTGGGAGTTTATATCCAGTTTACTTCGTTGAGAAGCTGGCTTTTTTTGCTTTGTATGCC
>NW_011344020.1:0-1567 GCF_000735185.1 Notothenia coriiceps
CTCTGCAGAGAAGGTGATCGGCTGTAATCTGCCATCCCTCCACAACCTGCACGCCTCCAGAACCCTGAGGCGGGCAGGGAAGATAGTGGCCGACCCCTCCCACCCTGGACACAAACTGTTCACCCCCCTCCCCTCTGGCAGGAGGCTGTGCTCCATCAGGACCAAAACCTCTAGCCACCTGAACAGTTTCTACCGGCCTCTTAGAAAAGGCCCAGTCCCCCCACTTTATCTCAGCCACAACGTAGACTCTATACGCATTACATTAATGCGCACAATGTTCAAATACTGCTTACTGCACTTTTTCATATTTTATATTCTAAAACTCATTGCATTCCATTTCGCTGTAAATTACTGCTTCATTTTATTGCTATTTAGTTATTTAGTTAAATATATTTAACTACATTTTATTACAGTGTCCTTAAATATTTTTTGTTTTATATTAGATTTTTTGTTTTATATTTTATGTATGCACCATGAAATCAAGTCAAATTATGTATGTGACAAACACACTTCTTTGTACACATACAAGCAAACTAACACAACCCCCTAGAGGCAGATCGAATGCAGGATTAAATTATAAATAACATGGTACAAGGTGACAATGATGCCCAATGACAGATGATATACTGTACAATAATACCAACCCATACACACAGTTTGTCGAGATGGGTGGGGAACGCTATAGTCTACCAGTGGGTGGTAAAAGCTGTGTCTAAAGCGATCTTGCAGACCCATGACTGCAGGGAGAATGAAATCACACCTGGCACAGCCTTTCCACTGGTCAGGCGTTCACACACACACACACAAATGCGCACATACTGACTTTTTACACAATTAAAAAAGTACATTGGAGTCATCAAAGTACACTTGCCAAATGTCTTTCACATTCACACGAACACGCATTAGACACCATACAGTATGTACGTCTTCTGGTGGCCATGGTCTTCTGGCTTTTGTAATTAATTTAAATTATCTTCACTCCTGAGGGACCGAGGGAGTGCATGTCTGAGGTCTCTCAAGAAACATAAAGGGAAAAGCAATAAATATGGGGAAAGTGCAGTTTAGGCCTCTTGCACAACCTTGTCTGCTCTTTGAACTGTGAGCACATTAATATAAAACTACACACATATATACTATACATATCAGATCAACCATAAGCTTGACTTCAGTCAGACAACTCACAAGTTTCTTAATATGTTTATTATAAGCAGCATATAATTTGAGTTTGGCATCTAGGCCCGGGCCTCATCACTCCACAGATTTAGAAAGAACATTGAGTGATGATTAGATAACTATCCCCCGAGACTACAGGTGGAAGCTGGGGTAGAAGCTGGGGTGATGGTGGGGCAGGCGAGCAGCAGCAACATGAAACACAGCAGCAGCAGCAGCATTAGCGAGGCAGAGGCAGGAAGACCTGGCAGCTTAAATAGAGCGGCATGTTTAGGAGAATGTGTTTGGTTGGTTGTGCAGTCTCATGGCATTTCGTGTTCACCAACACGATTTTTAATCTATTGATTCGTGTTCACCAACACGATTTTCTCCTTTTTTTCGTGTTGCACAGCACGAT
>NW_011344021.1:0-5219 GCF_000735185.1 Notothenia coriiceps
CAACCAGGCTGAGTATGCTAAACTAGAGAGAGAATCGCTGGCAAGGTGGCAAAACTACAACAAGATGAACATATTTGACAGTGATTTAATTGTAATACACGTTTCAAAATGATGCCGAAGTAACAACATACTGATACCGGTTAGTAAAAACCATGAATTAATGCTTTGACAAGTCTGCAGACAGACGGCAGGCGAAAAACCTTTTAAAATGCGTGTTGTCTAAATGGAGATTGGCTAAGCTAACGTTGTAAATGCTCCGACCGTCCACACTCACAACAACGGCCTATACAGACATAAATAAACCAGCGACTGTATTCGCCATGACACAGACAGTCTGTGGTTTGTACTTGTTTAACTTTTGTCTAGTTTCTGAACAGATATGAGGAGCTGTGAGCTTGAGTGCGTCACGGCTCCGCCTACACTGCGTTACTATAGATACTACCCCAGTTCCTAAACTGTAATGGAAATGCGCTATAAAGTGAGCCAGTCCTAACGAGGCCTAGCCATACCGAGCGAGGTCGAGCGAGGCCGTGTAGTGGAAATGCGCCATTAGTCTCCTCTTTGCTCCCTCTGCATAGGTGCACCTGATTTGAAATGAATGCTGGAGGAAATGGCTCTCTCTTCAGTGTTTTTTTTTAAGGCTGCCAGCACATGTTGGGCTCGAAGGCAATGAGGTGGCAGATAGGGGACAGTTTAGGCAGAGAAAGGGTTGAACTACAGTTTCCATTTGGAAAGATGGAGTGCCGTTGCATCATTAATACAATTATTCACCAGTGGCGACAACAATGTGATGCTGACAGCAGAGGAAGACATTTTGCAAAATCCAACTGTCAGTTAAACCAGGCAGCAGAGTGAACCTACCTTGAAAGGATGACGTCAAATTGACAAAGCTGCGACATTGTGGGCTGGCAATCGGGCTCATGATTTTGAGAAAACACAAATATGGCAATTGTGAACACTGTGGACTCCTGGAGACTGTCCAACATATGCCAAACTCTGGCCAGTCTGCTGTAAAATAATATTAATAAGAAGTATCCCTGACCAAAATGAACTTTCGTAAACTGAAACCAATGTTAAAGGGTTAACGTTGTAAGAAGAAAACATGGACAACACGTACTGTAAACTGGACACCACCATGTAAGTAACCTGTGAAACACAATGATGCACATCCTGGCACAACTAAAGCTTAATTGTTTATTTATTATTAAACAGGACCATGATTATATATTTATATTGAATACACATTTATGTCAGATCTCTTTCTTATTGTCAATTAGACTTTAATAAGGTAAGAACAAGTTCTTCTTGACTTCTATACATCCAACCACCCTTCTTTTTGCGACCAGTGTTGACGCAAACACTCTGGATATTTGAAAAAAGCATGTTTACGGCATTTTCGGCATCGGCTTCTCTTTACAGACTGACATATTTTGGGCTTTGGCTTAAGGACAAACAAAGGATAAAGAAAATATCCTATGAGGGAACAGAGACTGCATGGCTAATAACACCTGAGACACCATGCTGAATTGTTATTGCCTTTGTGTGAAATAAAGCAATAACTAGTGACTGATCGTATCTCGTATCTACAAGCACACAAGGTGCTTTGATAGTGTGAAAAGACTGATATTCAAAGGAGGACGTACAATATGAACATTTAAAGGGGCCCTATTATGCTAATTTCCCTTTAATAATTGTATTTTGCGCCTCAACTATGAAATGTCTCCATGCTTTAATGTTCAAAAAGCTCTTTATTTTCCTCATACTGTCTGTGCTGCAGCACCTGTTTTCACCCTCTGTCTGAAACCAGAGCCCTGTCTGCTCGGATTGGTTAGCTGGTTGATTGGTCAACTGCTTAGGGATGTGTTTCATAGTGATGTCACTATGTTACGAAAGTAAACAAAGAAGTACAATGGAAGCTTTTCAGGCAGGGGGGGAAGTATGTGGGAGAGAAACTCCCTCTGGGGGGAACTTTGGGATTTTAGCCTAAAAGGCACAAATGGCCCCCTTTTAAAAAAACTGTATAGCTATTAATTTTAAGTCTGACTGCTGTGAATTGTATTTGTCTCTATTCATAAACCATGAGAGTGTGAGGATTTCTCAAAATCTCAACACAGAGGGCCTCTCCAGCCAAACAAAGATGTCAAAAAAATATAAAGTATCTTTATCCATAGGATAATACATTTCAATTAGAATATCTGTTGCAGCTTGTAAGCCGGGTGGAGGTATTGAGAATCAGAATAACTGGCACAGTGAGTGCCTCAGCAAGCACCCAACAAGCCCTGATTTATTTCCGCTGGCTGATTGGAGACAGTGGGAATCACTCTTGCAAACGGTGTGTATTTCAAACAGCTGCATTGCAACTCTGTTAAACACACAGAAAGCATCAGTGGAACACAAACACACAGGAATGAATTGCTGCTCAACACACTCAACAGGAGAGTTATTAATTTACATCACAACAGAAGGGATTTTATTATGAAATGTGTGCCAAGTGCAAACACTTGTCAGATTTGTGCTCTTTGAAAATAAATGACAAAGGAGTTTTGTGAGTGACTGTGTTCAGTTCAGTTAAATCTATACCGCTAAAGAATTTAGACATTCCACTCCAACTTTTTCAAAGTCTAAGGTCTTTGCTTTTCAATTATGAACACTAGGCATCCAAGGTATTTTTTTGGAGATTATTGTTGGCTGCTAAAATGAAAATACTTGGTCAGACTATTGTATGTGTCCCTCTGTTGACATTGGCAAGTTTGAAGGTGTCATAAAATATAAAAGTGAACTATGCTTTTGGTCCAAGGTAGTGTTCAGGGCTATCGGAGCAAGTAAACTGTGAAATAAAAGCACACAATATGGATGTCTCGGTAATGATGTCATCGCCAGATCCAAAGAAAGGCTGTCTCTTTCTTGAGAGCCTGGCTGATGGAGGATATGAATAGGAGAGAAAATATCACACCTAAGATGGAGAATGAGATGGAGATATAAAAGATGTAGTGCATGGCCTCATCAGCCAGTCCATGACTATAAAGGTGAGACTCTCTTCTCTTTGAATAAAATATCCCCCCTTTCAAAGTGTGTGCTTGGACCACCTTCAGTGAATGTATCAGAGTTGTCTGAAAGTCTTTAAAATGTATACATCCTGAACTCCACTGTGGGATTGTGATTTTCATCAGACATGAGAGAGAAACATGCATTTTCTGTGATTCAATTACTAAATTGAAAGGAGAGAAGGTGCACATATTATGAGTGAATAGCTGACTTTGTTGTGCAGATCTTGGTAAACATTCATTTATGCAGAGGGAGGAATCCTCAGTTCAAATGAAAATATTCAGCACTTGACCTTTAGCTTCTGTTTGTATCATTGCTTCAGGTTGTTTGGGGAGACTTATGGAATAAATACTTGATTTTAAATTGAGTAATTATTACAATACAGACAGGTCTAATGTCAGGGACGTATAGTAATACTTATAAATCAAATAAAGAATCCTCAATACATTATTATTCTTATATATTAGCCATTACTGAGACTCTTTCAGAAAGTGAGACAGAAACAGATTCATCTCAATATTATCTTGGACGGGTCAGGATGACTCTCTCTCTCAATGTTGGTGCGCAAACGCGCCTTTTTTCAAAAGATCCGGTGCTCCTTTTTTGGCGGGGGGTACGCATGCGCACCAGTTATGTGCAGCCCTGACCATAAGAACATTATGGGAACAATGGGAGTTTGTTAAAGGGGCCCTACTATGCTTTTGGGGGTTCCCTTTCCTGTAGTGTGTTATATAGTTTTTTTGTGGATGTACAGGTTCCTCAAAAGCTAAAATCTCCAAGTTCCCTCCAGAGTGAGTTTTTTTCCCTAGACATTCCCCCCCTACCTGAAACGCCTTGATTGGACTACTTTGTTTACTTCCATAACATAGTGACATCAGTGGCGGCTGGTGGAAAATATTTTTGGTGGGAACATTTGGAGAAATGACCCCTTAAATTATGACTTCTGGTGATGTTAGAGGGGGGGTTAGCTATGAATCTTCCAAAACTTCCAAATACCTTGTCCTGGACATAGTTTCTACAGTATAAACTGTGCAACAGTACAGTAGGCCCACACAAACTGCAGAACACTGGTGCTTTGGGAACACTCAAATGATTTAATTCCCATTTAAAATCAGGAGACTGAATACGAACATTGTGTGGGTGTGTGTGTGTGTGTGTGTGTGTTTGTGTGTCATACTTGAGACTCCCGATTTCCCGATTTCATTGCCGCCCTCTCCCGGTTTCCTCCCGGGGTTATATTTCTCCCGCATTTCTCCCCATTTATGACAAAATCAGATTTACTCACGACTGTTTCCACTCGGACTTTAATACAGCTACACCATTGTTTGGTTTCCATGGTAGCGCGTCTCTTTGGCAGCGCGCGCAACTCAAAGTCTGAGAGGGTGAGGAGTCACAGAAAACTGAACAAACTGCTCACTCCTTTCCTATAAAATACAGTTCCAGCCCACACATATGCTCCATGGTGCTACAGGCATTGCACTTACAACTACAATCAGCATGTAAATGTTAATCTACAGCTCCGGCGATCCACTAGCACCCGGAGTCTCCACCTGCAGACGCAGCCATCCTCATCAACTACTGACTGTAGCGTCACATTGGATACGATTCCAAACAACTCACAGACTGCATCGGGCGCTGAAATTGCCGCCCTGTAACCATCAGATCTGACGATGCTGATTGGCTGAAATTATGTTTCGGCGGCATAGTTTACAGATAGCAACAGTCAGCAATGTGTTGGCTGCTGCTGCTCTGGCTGAGGGCTCCTTTCTTACCGCCCAGACGAGAGAGGGTAATGATACACGCTGCGACCAGGCAGGAAACGTGACTTATCAGTAACTTTAGACATCGTAAAACAATTTTAAACAAGATTTTATTGTAGATTATACATTTTAGTGATACCAACTATAATATTTACCTTGTTCATTAAAAAAAAATATATATATATATTTTTTTAATATTTTTATTTATTTTCAATTTGTAATGACAATCAAACATGTGGGAAGAGGGGGGGCGGCGCCCCTATGGGCCGGCCGCCACTGAGTGACATCACTATGTAACACTTGCGCTTCTATTGGCTATCGCTCTAACACAACAGCACGTGATAGGTTAAGGCAGTGTTTCTCAAAGTGGGGGGCGCAGAGGCATGACAGGGGGGGCGCGAGAGACCAGGAGGA
>NW_011344022.1:0-3099 GCF_000735185.1 Notothenia coriiceps
TACTATCCCATCATTCAAGGGTGATTTTCACTATAAGTAATGTTTTGCTTTTTTAGGCGGAGATTAGAATTTACATTTTTTTACTATGTTCCACCTGAATTCTCTCTGACACAGCAACATCTATATTGTATTCTGACACTTCTACAGCCAACTCACAGGTGTATCCTTGCTTTGAGAAAAAAGATGATTAATTTACCACTTTTAGAAGCGCCGACACCTCCTCATCACTCCACCGCTCCCATGTTTTCTTTTGTGTTGCCATAAGTTAGTCTCTCTCCGTTGTTGCGCTGGGCTAATGCTAATGCGAGCAAATAAAATGGCGGCTTCACAAAACTTTTCGTAGTTTTACGGGGCGTGGTTTGCAATTCGCCCAGCCAATCAGAAATTGTTAGCGTGGCCGACACACCCACGAACCATTTCCTCCCCATGAAAGTACTACCTCGCTAGCAGGGAGGATCTGTTCGCGCTAACAAGGGACTAGGCCCAGATCCTTTTTGGTGTGAAACCAAATCCCCTCCCCCCCCCCTATCGGCAAGGCCTTATTATTAATTTGGTTACGGTTAATGTTACTTTTCCTTGAAGGGGCTTATATACAAATGCAGTTAAATAAGGTTCCACATTAATTTGAACAGAACACTTATAATTATGTAATGTATTGGTTTAATGTTAGGGAATTTACAGATTTTAGTCCGTAAATTGTATATTTTATTAAAATGTGTGCAGAAAAAGCTGAATAGTACCAAAAAGGAAATACGTGGCGCTGTCGGGTGCTGACCAATCACAAAGCGTAATTTCTTGACTGGCACTGAAACAACCAATCACAGCAGTGCTTCGCCGGCTGGCTCTGTCCAATCACAAACAAGAAGGGTTATCCCTAAAGGAATACCCTTTCCGTAATTTTCGAAATGTCGTTGTGTTTGGGAAATGCTGTAGTGTTTTCTGAAATACTGTAGTGTTTTGTGAAATGTTATTTTGACTTGCACTTCAGGGCCACTGTACGAACCTGATATAAACAAAATTCCTGCTGACATTAGGATTTCTCTGCAGCTTGTTGTCAGTGTTACAGTAACAAAATACAGTTTGACTTAAAATATTAGCATGTTTGACTTCATTACCCATCTGTGCAGTTAAAAAAGTGAGATGTCATCAGGTAGGAAAGTTGATCTACTTGTCGTTAGAAACAGTGATGAGAGATTCTATATCCAAGCTTTTTTTGTCTAACGCTATTCCTGAATGAATTTGCAAATACAAAGCATTCTCTCACTCTTTAGAACAGACTGGGTAAGAGGCTCAACTGATCTGAATTGATGAAAAACAGCCAGGAGTAAGAATCTGTTCCTCACATCAAAAGACTTCTGTCAGCTTGGACAGGGAGGGATGACAGAAGGCTGCCGGGCAGACACATATCCCTCTGCAAGCCCAGCCTGTGGAGCGTTGGCGATGAATGGAGATTGAGGCTCCGTCTGCACCACTGATGAAACCCTGGGTAAATATAGTACCCAAAAGAAAAAGGAGACAATGTGCACAGTCGTCCATCCAAGCAATCAAGTTTTTGTTCTATTATGACCTAAATTCTCCTTGTTCTTTTTTAAAACAACTGTTAAAAAAGATGCAAGTACATTTCTGTACATCAATGTTAACTATATTTGGTTTAGAAGTATTAAAGGAGCCTCACAGTCCAGGAGTTGGTTTTACTCAGGATTATAAACCTCTGACCTTCAGTGGCACATTCACAAACTACGGTTGTATTACTCAAAATCAAGGTTCTGTTACTTTACTGAAGTATTGCCTTTGCCAATTCTACTCCATTCAGAGGTAGATATTTAATTTTTCTTCCTCCTCTGCTGTATCTACATTGTTTATTTTTTGGAACTGCAGAATGTGGTGTTTCTTTATGTATTGAGAACATTCTCCTAATTCCTAAGTTAAATATAAACTAATTAGAAATCCTCTTGCCTGTGACTAGTAAATATATACTGTACTTTACAGCTGTATGAAGCACATAAACATGCTTGTCTGATTGGGGGGTTGAGCATAGAGACCTTGAGAAGAATGGCCTTATTCTGAATTTTTTTAATTGCATTTTCCAGGACACAACACAACCTTGGGATCCATTCAAGTTACAATTATGCTTAAAGGTTATTGTTGAATTATTGCCCAATAATGATCAAATATACGGGGTCCTTCAGCATTAAGTGTTTGGCTTATAATACGTACTTACCCTTACTTCAGTAAGATTTTAAATGAAGGAATTTACATGAAGTACAGTGTTTCACGGTGTGGGAATACTTAAACTTTAATCGCTGATATGTCAGTGTCAAATTTATGAGACATTTCTGCATTACATTAATAGAAAACATAATCAGGTCCACAAGACCTCATGAAAGACGACACACGAAGTGAGGATACCCGGCCCGGAGGAAGCCAGGGGTCCCTTTCTGGAGCCAGGCCCAGAAGGAGGACTCGACGTGGGCAACACCTCCGCTTCTCCGTCCCGCGGGCCCACCACCTACAGGAAACAGCGATGGGGTCGGGTGCGCTGCCAGAAGGGTGGCAGTGAAGGCAGAGGGTCTCGACGGACCAGATCCGGGCGACAGAAGCTGGCTTTGGGGACGTGGAACGTCACCTCTCTGGGGGGGAAGGAGTCGGAGCTTGTGCGGGAGGTGGAGCGTTACCCAGTTGGATCTGGTTGGGCTCACCTCTACGCACAGCGTCGGCTCTGGAACCTTACTTCTGGATAGGGGTTGGACTCTATTCTTCTCCGGAGTTGCTCAAGGTGTGAGGCGCCGGGCGGGTGTGGGAATACTCACAAGTCCCCGGTTGGGTGCTTCGTTGTTGGAGTCTACCCCAGTGGACGAGAGGATCGCCTCCCTACGCCTGCGGGTTATGGGGGGGAAAACTCTGACTGTTGTGTGTGCTTATGCACCCAACAGCAGTTCAGAGTATACGGCCTTCTTGGAGACCCTGGAAAGAGTCCTGTATGGGGCTCCTAAAGGGGACTCTTTAATCCTTCTGGGAGACTTCAACGCACATGTGGGCAACGATGGAGACACTTGGAGGGGAGTGATTGGGAGGAACTGCCCCCTGATCTGAACCGGA
>NW_011344023.1:0-2556 GCF_000735185.1 Notothenia coriiceps
AGTTCTGCTATAAACATTGAACCAGTCCGGCCCTCGACTAGCACCGATGTTTTTATTTTGGCCCACTGTGTGATTGAGTTTGACCCCCCTGCTGTAGGTTTAATATCTTTTTAATTTACAAACAACATCTATTCTATCTAACGTCTGTCTGTTGCTCTCCTCAAGGTTTCTTCCATATTCCCCCGTTAACTGGGGGATCTTTCCCGTTAACTGTGGGGTTTCTTTGTGGGGTTTCTTTGTCCGATGTGAGTGTCCAAGGACAGAGAGTACTCATAATCTGTACAAACTGTAAAGCCCCCTGAGAACAATTTAAAATGTGCAATGTTGGGCTATACACTTTGGTTTTATTTGATGATGTATTTTAAGATGTAAGATACATTTTAACGCATTCAAAAGTAACGTATGTTCCTTTGAGATGTAAAGGAGTGGAAGTATAAACTGGCACAGAAAAAGATTCCTCAAATGTGTACTTTGTTACAGTACTTGTACTTGTATATGTATACAAATATAAAATGTACATTCCATCACTGCTCCTCTCCTCCCATCCTGAGACTCATTTACTCTGGGTCATCCTTTAGCTCTGACCCCTTAGTTTGTCCTGTACGTGTGTGTGTGTGTGTGTGTGTGTGTGTCTGTGTGTGTGTGTGTGTGTGTGTGTGTGTGTGTGTGTGTGTGTGTGTGTGTGTGTGTGTGTGTGTGTAAAAGGGGTTGTTGAGGATCCTGAATCCATTTCATGTTCAGGTCCAACAATCACAGTTTCACCCAGAAAGTGGACGTATTTGAACTCTCTATGGATGGATTTTGATACATTTTGGGTCAATTTGGAAGATTGAGGGACTCTGGATCGTATGGATTGGACAGATCGCTTATTTAGTTGCTTATTGACAAAATCATGATTAACAATACGGCCACTTTGGTTAAAACTACAATTTTGGATCGTTAAAAAGATGTTTGTGTTTGTGTTTTTATATCTGCATCTAATCCAAGAGTTTCGGGTCGTTTTTAGCATCCGTTTGTCTCCGTGACAACCTTTAACAAAAGCTGCAAAGGTCCTTGTTTGACCAAAAGTACACAGAATAAAGAACAGCAATCACCAACAGGAGCATGAATATAAAGCTTACTGAGGGCAGACGTAATGAGCTCACATTCTGAAACACGTCGATATCATCCCGCACTTAACGCACGCCATCGATCCTCTTTATTTATCACGTAGTTAATGCATGTGATTGATTCATCTCACTGTCACTCACGCAGGTTGTGGTTTAACCTACAGTTTGTTTCTTTCTCAGTGCTTTCAGAGAACAGGAAGTCCATTTCCATAATCAATACACCACTCTGACATTTCCACTTTCCTCTCGCTCTGCAGAGCTAATTGGCTCCTAAACCCTCGCCTGCCACTGCAGACCAGGGGCTGTTCTAAATGACACAGCGTCCTGCCTCATGTGGAAGAAATACACCTGCTGAGGGGCTGAGACCCAAAGTTTAATGATATACATGTATAGGAGGAACTGCGGGATGCTAACCTGCATATGTTGAGACTTTTACACAATTGGCGTGAGTTGCGTTACTTAGCATTTCAGACAAGAACTAAAGAATGGCAATGAGTGATTTGAAGGTTAGATTAGATTAGAAATAAACAATTCAAAAATGTTAACATCTCAAAATAGAGTAAAGGATGTGTGTACTACATCTCTGGCGGAGAGGAAGAAGAGAAGAAGAGGAACGATGATCACACATCACACATCCTTAACTCAAGTAGAAGTACACACATCCTTTACTCAAGTAGAAGTACACACATCCTTTACTCAAGTAGAAGTACACACATCCTTTACTCAAGTAGAAGTACACACATCCTTTACTCAAGTAGAAGTACACACATCCTTTACTCAAGTAGAAGTACACACGTCCTTTACTCAAGTAGAAGTACACACATCCTGTACTCAAGTAGAAGTACACACATCCTTTACTCAAGTAGAAGTACACACATCCTTTACTCAAGTAGAAGTACACACGTCCTTTACTCAAGTAGAAGTACACACATCCCTTACTCAAGTAGAAGTACACACATCCTTTACTCA
Source organism: Notothenia coriiceps (assembly GCF_000735185.1). NCBI lineage: Eukaryota > Metazoa > Chordata > Actinopteri > Perciformes > Nototheniidae > Notothenia > Notothenia coriiceps. The sequence goes on from NW_011344023.1 coordinate 2,079, forward strand.
AGTAGAAGTACACACATCCTGTACTCAAGTAGAAGCTCACACATCCCTTACTCAAGTAGAAGTACACACATCCTTTACTCAAGTAGAAGTACACACATCCTTTACTCAAGTAGAAGCTCACACATCCCTTACTCAAGTAGAAGTACACACATCCTTTACTCAAGTAGAAGTACACACATCCTTTACTCAAGTAGAAGTACACACATCCTTTACTCAAGTAGAAGTACACACATCCTTTACTCAAGTAGACCACCTTACTCAAGTAGAAGTACACACATCCTTTACTCAAGTAGAAGTACACACATCCTTTACTCAAGTAGAAGTACACACATCCTTTACTCAAGTAGAAGTACACACATCCTTTACTCAAGTAGAAGTACACACATCCTTTACTCAAGTAGAAGTACACACATCCTTTATTCAAGTAGAAGTTCAGATCTCGGTTTAAAAATCTCTGGTGAAAGTAGAAGTAGAAGCT
>NW_011344024.1:0-2799 GCF_000735185.1 Notothenia coriiceps
ATCAGTCCCTCTGAAGAGTCGGCATGGTGGGTCCAGCCTTTGCCCCCAGTCCTAAACAGTGTATTAGTGTGAAGTTCTCGTACCGATGACCTTGACGGTGACGGTGCCGGTGGCGCTGCCCAGGCTGTTCTCCAGCGTGATGGCGTATGCGCCGGCGTCGGCCCGGCTGCTCTTCAGAAGGTCCAGGTGGGCGCTGTTCATCTCCACCGTCATGGACAGCCGCTCGCCAGCCTTGCACTCCACCTCGTCCTTCTTCCACACCATCTTGGGGGTGGGGATGGCTCTGTAGGGGACCTTCAGCTGCAGCTTCTCCCCCTCCACCACCACCACCTCCTGAGACGCCAGGTCCAGGGTGGGGGCGCCTGGGGGGGCAGGGGACATTTATTATTCTGAGGTTATCATCATACTTTCACTTCCTATATATTATTAAATCCACAGAAGAGGCCTTTTCTTGACTTTTAAAGCCTTACCTGTTTCCTGCATATTTATGACTGATTACTTCTATCATATTTTCTTAAGGAGTATTGATGAGGAACATTAAAGGGAGGGAATAAAAGGCAGAGCTGCTTACAGTCGGGGTCTTTGGTGAAGACCTTGTCGGAGACGTCGGAGGGGTCGCTCACTCCCACGGCGTTGATGGCGCGGACCCGGATCACGTATTTCTTCTCGGGCTTGATGCCGTCGTCGATCCTGAAGCTGAGCTCTTTGATTGGCCGGTTGTTGACGCGCAGCCACTTGAGCTCGGGCCGGGCCTCGGCCACCTCCACGTGGTACCCGGAGATCGGGGAGCCGCCGTCTTTGGTCGGGGGCTTCCAGGTGACGCTGATGTGCTCCCGGCTGGCCTCAGGTACTGCCAACTCCAGAGGGGGGGAGGGGGCGCCTGAGGAGGAGGGGGGGGCCCATTTAAAAAACATCCAGGTGCTTTACGAACTTTCTACCAATCAGAATACTTCTTTGATCCCGGGAACTGGGATTCATGATGGTTCAAAAGGTAGAAAATATAACATTTATATAAACGAGTTAAAGTGACGATGTGAAATAAAAAGATGAAATAGTTATATAAATATAAAAAGTAAAATGCAAAATAAAAAAATGAAATAGAAAAGATATGCAACATAAGAAGCAAAAATATGAATTATAAAATAAAATAAATAAATATATTTATATAAAAAGGGTCAAAGTCAAATATCCAACACTACATACAACAGTAAAATAGCAGAACATATTTTGGCTGGATTCTTTCTGGTTTTCCAAACTCTGTGAAGTTTAGCGTGTCTGTTGGCTGCGGATTTGGGGGGGGGGCTCTTACTGGTGGCGTCCTCGATGGTCAGGATCTCGGTGGGCTCGCTGGGGTCTCCCACCCCAGCCTCGTTCTCCGCCCGGACCTGGAACTGCACCTCGGTGCCCTCGTCCACGTCCGTCACCTTGAACTGGGACTGTTTGTCGGGGGTCTTGCAGCACTTCAGCCAGCGGGACCCCAGCTTCTCCTTCTTCTCGATGACGTACCTGAGGACAGGTGAGCGGAGGTTCAGAGGGAGGGGAGATGTTCTAAAGAACACTGTTGGAGCCATAATGTATTTAGTTTGTTTTGATCTGCACACGTTTGATGTAACATGCAGTTCTGAGATTGAACACAGGATGGAGCGTTCACTTGAGAGCATACAGGTGATCACCGGGTGATCAGGTGTGAGTGACGGGAAGCAAACAGCTTTTAACCGTGTCGAGATGAGTGTGTGTTAACCTGTTTGTATCAGAGCGTGACTGGCAGGCATATATTGTTCCTCTGAATGGTAACAGAAGTAGCAATGCGGATACATTCATTAAGGTGAATATATTGGACATAAAATAAATGATAGATTCAAAGATACGACTCATATGGACATGGGTTTATCGTCTGGGACACGCGTCCCAACCAGTTCTCCCGTCCCATCCCTCAGTGGCTGAAGTATAGATTAGGTTTAAACTACAAACGTCTTCTGCAGGGCTGTTTCAGGACGCTTACTTGGTGATGGGTCTTCCTCCGTGGCTCTTGGGGGGTTCCCACTTGAGCTCAACATGTCTCTTGGTGACCTCGACCACGGTGAGGGCGTAGGGGGGTCCGGGGGTGGCTGCAAGGTGCATGGAGAATAAATCAGTTTGAGGGTCCATCATGAAGCTCTCGTAGAGATATCAACTCAACTCCTTTATGAAGCACAGTTAAAATACTTCTTACTTCACATTTACTTTCTTTCTCAATATTTTGACATTTCTCTTGACACGGACGACTCATCTCAAAATGTACAACTTGGTTCTCGCTATTTGCTTCATCCCAACATGTATGGCTTTATTCTTAAAGTGCAGACAGGAGCAGGGAGAAGAACATTATCTTATATTACCTGCCCCTAAAATAAATAAATAGAAATAGATGGTCTGTGATTTTGTCTTAGTCACAGCCAATCATAACAGCAATAATGTATAAATGGGTATCTGTTGCTGTGGATGAAGCCTTCAGCTCTAACACAGCTTATGATCCAGGTTGAACTCTCCTGTGTCTCATTTAACAAGCCACCCTGACCATGCTCACTAGCCATGAGAGCCCTAGAAGCAGCCGGTACTCACTGAATGTGTCTTTGGCGAGCACGGCGTCCTCCATCTCGCAGAACTCTCCCATCCCGGCGCTGTTCTCAGCAGCGACGCGGAACACGTAGAGCGAGCCCTCGTTGAGCGGCGTCACGGTGTACTTCAGCTCCTTCACCGTGGTGTCCACCGCCTGCCAGGCTTTGCGCCGGACGTCCCTCTTCTCCACCACGTAGTTAGTGA
>NW_011344025.1:0-13644 GCF_000735185.1 Notothenia coriiceps
ATTAGCTATTTAAGTAAGATCCTTTTACGATATTTAAAGGGGACCTATCATGCAAAATGCACTTTTGTACGTCTTTTATACATGAATATGTGTCCCCGGTGTATCAGGGAACTCACCAAGTGTCAGAAAACAAAACCCTCTCTCTTTTCCTCCATACCCAAATCTCTAAAAACGGGGCTGCAACGGCGCTGATTATTATTTGAATTGTTCTGACATCAGAAAAGGGGTGCTCCGCCTATATGGGTAACTCTCCACCTATCAGGGGAATGAGAGACCGCTGGAAAGCGCTGGAGAGGCTGTAGTACATATGCCAGGCCTGTAAGTGCCGCTGTAGTCTGCCACAAAAGCAGAATCAGCCCTTGCAAAAACAGGGCTGGAAAAGAGGAAATAGAGCGAAATGAGGCATGGCTAAAATTCATGATCTGTTTGATATTTTGAAAAAAATACTTCACAGACATGTTTTATATAGGTATAGCCCTACAATATATGTTTCAAATATAGCATGATAGGTCCACTTTAAGTATTTGCTTACCGCAAATGTGTAGTCATATTGTTCTAGGGACAGTTTTTTTAATGCACACTTTTGCACAGCCGTCTTTCCTGAATATGGCAGTTTAACTGTTCCTTTATCCTGTAATATGACTTCATAGCCCTAAACTCCACACCAGAGGTCGCGTTAACTGAATATATTCCGTCTATGACGGAATTCTTTTGACAATGACGGAAAAATCTGAAAACAGTCCGTCATTTTGATGGATTAGAACAAACTCAGAACAGCGCCAAAGTTTCCCCGCAGCAGGGCTCCAGTGTTATGCCCTTATGTCGTTTCCAGACCTAACTATGCCGTACAAATCATTGAAATGTCTGGGAGTTTATGCTTTACACTGTGGCGCGCTCCCGCGAGGTGCAATGGGCAATGCAACAACACGGCATAACACCGGCGCTAATCCCCCCCCGTTGAAAGTTCACGAGCGTGCTCTTCCGCCCCCCCGCGCCCCCGTCAGTTGTGTACAGACCGACGGGTAATAATGGAATTCGACGGAAATGTTACGATCCTGTCCGTCAAAATGACGGGCAGCGAAAAAGTCTAGCGAAACCTATGCTCCACACAAAGAGTTCTGATTGGTCAGTAGGTGGTGCTTTTCCCCGAGTGGATTTCTTATATCAGGCAAGTAGGTTTTCAGTATAAGTAACCATGGCAATCTGCTCCAGTAAGAAGTGACCCAGCGTTGTAGGACTGAAGACCCAGAGTTAAGATAAAATAAGATGGACCTTTATTAATCCCTGTGGGGAAATTCAGGAGTTTAAGCTACAACAGAGTGAGAGCGAAAATCAGGGCAGTAATACAAATTAAGATAAAAGATAAAAACCCTGAAGTTACCACGATAACCCCAAAACATGCTTCTAGCACAGGCCACACTCCAGTTCACACAACAGAATACTCACATTCTGAGGAGCATTGATGACACCAGTGTTGTAGCCAAACTGGAGAGAGCCAATCACAGCTGTCCCCACAGCCATCAGCAGTCGGGGTGTCAACTGTTGTTATGATGGAGAAACACAGATCAGCAAGTTTACTTTCCTACAGTGGAATTTCTAAAGTCACACTGTTCTTGGTCACTGATCTGGCTGTCCTTCGTCCTAAAGTTGTTCAAAAATATTTCAATGTATTCCATTGGTGAAAACAGTAGGTAAGGGGGCTGGTTTTTCGGTTTTCAAACCCAGGTGGCCACTGGGACAAGGACAAATCACCTCAGTTTGAATTTCGGCATAAAACTGAGATTTTTTTGTCCATTTAAGCCCTTGAGTGTAAACCTGAACTTCAGTTTGCTTTTTGAAGGGGGTGGGTGGGACCGGAAACATTATAAATGTGATAACTGTGTCCTTATTTTAACTGGATTAACACAGCTTTTATTTCAGTGTATGTGTGACTACTGGTGCCATAGCACTGATGCCACAAAAAAACAAATATAAATGATTTCTACATATAACATAATAGCTGTGTCCTGAGCTCACAGTTAGTGGTGTGAGATGAATGAACACATTACACATTACATTTACACTGGAAAGACACAACCATTGAGATTAAACTAATTTACTTAAGTACAATTTGAGGTACTTCATTACATCATTTTTAAAATCTTGTGATTCTTTATACTTTTACTTCATTACATATCAGGGTTAGGGTTAGGGTTAGGGTTCACATGCAAATCTACAAGAGTAGAATCAAGATCCAAAAATAACAAACTGGATTCATAAAAGTCTGATCAGGAGTTGAAAAGGTTAGAAAGATATAAACAGATAGCATTTAATTTGCTTGTAAATAAATCAAGTGTATTTATTTGTGAAATATGTTTGTATATTTAAAGAGTCGTTTTATATTTGCAAATTATTGTTTTTTAGTTCACAAATCTATTTTGCATTTTCAGAAGTAGTTTAACATTCACAGATTTCACATTGACATAAGTGGATCAGTTCACACACATACTGTACTGATACAGATATCCCTCTGTACCCCCTGGTGACGCAGCAGTTACCTGGCCGCTGCACTCCATCCCAGCTGCTCGGGTCTCTCAGACTTCACTTCCACACTGTAAAACTCCGGAGCCCTTTTACTCAGGCAGGTCAGTAAATTCGGCTTTCTACAAAAAACATGTGTGTATATCATTTAGTCCGACATTGATGTAAACAACTTCCATTCACCTGCTGCACTAAGCAGCTTATGACGTCAGCCGCACTAAGTGGATCTTAATGGGCTGCCGTGAGGAGCGGAGTCACTACGCTCACACACAGCACGCAAAGCTGCGTAGTGTCCCAGTATTCATACAGGAGGGAACCAGACTTCAGTCTCAGATAACGATCAAACGTTAAATTATTATTTCCTATGAATTAGTGAGCACATAAGTGAACAACAACATTTAAAATGTGGACATTTGTACACAGATGAGATTTTGCATTAACTATAACGCTTACTTAAGTACTGAGAATGATGTTCATTAGTGACATTTCTTAGTTAAAGGTGACCTATCATGCAAAATGCCCTTTTGTACGTCTTTTATACATGAATATGTGTCCCCGGTGTTCCAGGGAACTCACCAAGAGTCAGAAAACACAACCCTCTATTTTCCTCCATACCCAAATCTCTTAAAAAGGGGCTGCAACGGATCTGATACAGACTGATCCAGATTTGAACTCTTCTATGACGTCACAGAAGTGGCGCTACGGCTATTGGGCCAACTCCACCAATCAGGAGGAGACAGCCACGGACATTGCCGTTCAAAAGCGCTAGAGACGCTGTAGTACATATGCCAGGCCTGTAGATGGTGCTGTTCTCACAGAATCAGCCCATGCAAAGACAGTGTTAAATTGAGCGAAATGAGGAATGGCTAAAATGCATGATCTGTTTGGTATTTTGAAAAATAAAAAGTATAAATATGCCTTATATAGGTATGGTCCTACACTATATTGTTCAAATATAGCATGATAGGTCGACTTTAAATTATAATCTTGATCGATGTGATGTAGTTTACAATCCAAAAATATGTTTTCAACAAAAGTGAGTTAGTGTTTAGGACAATGGAAAGAACCCAAAAAAGTATGTTTTTTTTTTTACATTTAAGAAATGTTTATCTACTTTAAGTCTTGAGTTTAAATAGATCATAATTAATACATGTCTAAGGTCTGAATATGTTTGTTGTTGTTGTTGTTGTAGGACCTCAGTTTGAATTGTGTCTGTAGAATGTACTATATATTTATTATTATTATTATTATTAGAGAGAGAGAGTTGGTATCTCTAATCCTCTGTAGATATTTAAACCTTCACTCAAGAGTTATATCACTGGACCATAAAACAATAAAACATGTACAACAGTTGTACTAATAAAAAAACGTTTAATAATGTCAGCATCCCATGAAGCATTTTGGAACTATGGTACAGTTCATTTTATTGTTACTGTGTTAGTGCAATATTCAAACAGATCACTAGAGGGCGCATAATGCTTGTGAGGAACCTATAACCCCTAGACTCGGCACTGACATGTATATAGTATGTATAAAGAACTGGATGCAGTGTTGGAGGCGGGGGCCAGTTCTTCCCTAATTATGTTGCTAAGTCCTTACCCTTATTATTAAGAACAAAGGTAGGGGAGAGTGGGGTAAGATGAGCCGGTTGGTAAGTTGACCCAATACCTTAACTGCTTCAACTTTTCTCAGCAACTTCCCCAGACACAGCCGTGGTCACATCCTGGATCTTGTCTGCTCCACTGGTCTCACCATCCACCATCTATCAAGTCTCTATCTCCACATCTCCCACAAAAAACGAAAAGGTCTCCTTCAAACACTCAGGTCCCTGGCACACCCCCGAACTTCGCCAAATGAAATCACGCAGTTCATCTCCATGCTTAAACCGACTACTTACAACAGAACAGTAATGCACTCAAAGCAGCCCGGTCCAACTTCTACCCACAACTGATACACTCTTGATCCAGCGACCCCAAGGCTCTGTTCTCCACCATCAGTACACTCCTTAAACCCTGTGACAACGCCACCTCATCCTTTACAACCGCACACTGCAACTCCTTTCTCTCATTCTTCCAATCCAAAATCTACAATATTTACAACAACATGACCTCCTCAGCAGCATTGCCACCCTGGCCCCCCCTACACTTCACAGCCTTTGTCAGTTCTCCCCAATGCAACTGTCCACCCTAGTGGCTGGAATGAACTCCACCTGCACTCTGGACCCCATACCATCCAAATGTGTCAAGGAATGCCTCCCTGCAATCTCCCAACTCATAACCTCAATCATCAACTCCTCCCTCAGCTCTGGATCAGTTCCCCCCTCACTCACACACTAATTCTGAAAAGACCTGGACTCACACCTGAAATCCGGCCCATCTCAAATCTCCCCTTCTTATCAACACTCCTTGAACTCAAATCCCAGCTCAGCTCCAATAGCCTCTTCAAACCATATCAATCTGGATTCTGCACAAAACACAGCACTGAAAAATTCAGACTCCGGCCTGGAATCATCAGTCAACATCACAGACACTGCACTCAAAATCTACCTCACCAACAGACACCGGTTCATTCATATTGTAGATCTGTTCGTTGTTCTCGAGTCCAGGAGGAAGATAAAAAGAGACAATGTAGTCCCGGAAAAGTTCAAATGGGTACTTTAATGAAGTAACGTGGTTTTGAAACAGACAGAGCAAAACAAAACAAAGCGCTTTGTCGGGAAGGAAGAAGGAGAGAGACCGATTCTTCGTGCAGAGTCTGTATATCGGATTCCTGGCTCCTCATCTCATTGGCTGCTTCGACGATGGGGGGGGGTCTTCCTCCACTCGTTCTTCTGTGTCTGATATTGCGTAAATAAGAGGATTTAGACGTTGTGTGTTTAGTGTAACTCTACACGCCTTTTCTCCACGTATTCTTATTCATGACTTTTTATTTAATGCATTTTAACGGCTGTAATCATTGTTAACGTGAAGCCGAAAGTAACGTCATGGAACCGACGGGGTTTTCCTTCAATAAAGCTTTTCAAAATAAAACTGTACATTCATTTAATATTCAGCTATAACATTTGCCACATGCTAATGCTAACCGGAAAGGAAATATTTTCAGAATAAAATAGTTTTAAGTTTACAGTATGTTTAATCGAAATTATGCAATATATACATTGATTTTCATTTCTTACAATATCAATGACTGCACTTCCTCCACAGCCCCTCTGTCACAGCCAGAGATGGCAAAAGTACACACATCCTTTACTCAAGTAGAAGTACAGATACTCGTGTTTAAAAGTACTCTGGTAAAAGTTACACAGTAGATTCTGGGGCAGGGGTCTCAGACTCCACTTACCTGGGGGCCGCTGGAGGTTGAGTCTGGGAAAGTATGGGGCCGCTTCAAGTATTCCACAAAAATTTATTCGAAAATACACGACTGAACAGTTCTTCCACATCTTATTAACATGAACGGTTCTCACAACATAACTATTACCAGTTGCTCTTCTGCCTACTCCTTGCTGGGTAGAGACCTGGCAGCGCTTCCTCTCACAAGCTGAGCACATTTGGTTTGAGAGGAGAGCAGTTGAACCCTCAGTGTATGGCTTGAAGATGTTCATCAGTAAGGTCTGGACCTGTACTTTGGACTTATTGACAGTTCATGGTGGCAGAGAGAGCTGTGTTCACACATATACTGTGCCTCACAAAAAGGCGACATGCGGCCGCGCTTGAACATCGCGACACACGCGAAACAAGGTTTACAGTGGTCATCTTCAATAAATAAACCACATTATTTTCTGTTACATGTGAGGTATGCCTTATCCTTTTTGTGACTGCTCCTGACATAAACCTGGAATCTAGAGAAAGAATAGTAAACAAAATATGAATGCCAATATATAAATTGCCAGACTGACTTGCGGCATCATTTGACGCATTTTGGAGCCAATTGCCATCCTGTGTGGGCAGTGTTGGTTTTAGGGTTTTACTTTTGGCTATACAGTGAAGAACACAAGTCCACTACCACAAGCACTGAAAAATATTCAGGGGCAGGGTGGACTGGGGATAATTAGCCCTGTAAAATGACCCCAGTCCGGGCGCCACATGATGTCAAATGTTAGAAATCCGCGTGGTTTTATTTATTTAAAGTTTTACGTCCGATTCGCTCCTTTTTCCCTCTCTGTACACAGCTCCAGTTTGGGAATTGGGCCTGTCATCCAGATTTCATTTTTAGTTGGGCTGCTGTAGCGGAGTTTAGGGTTTAGATTATTTTTGATGAAATAGCGCCAAATGCTCACATACGGCACGCTCCATCAATTGCAGCGCTTGCTTCGTTGCTTGGCTACTTTTTTAAGGGCGTTGATGACAGTTAGCAGTACGAACTGAAGTTATAGCGATTTGATTGGATTGTGAGGCATCGACGTGAGCCTCATCTGATTGGTGCAATCCTATTTTTTTTTTCACCAGAGGGAAGGCCAATTCGGCTGGCCTCCTCGTCGCACAAGAGAGTGCAATCTACTGTTTCAACATAAGCATTAGAGGGGCCTGTTTCACTCTTTGTAAAATACCAATGAGTGATGGGGGGGAGAGATGGCGCTGGCAGAATAATACAGAAACTAAACGAGTGTTTTTTTATTTATTTTTATTAAATTATAGTAGTAGAGCAATTTCCAAAAAAAAAAAGGGGGAGCCTGGCTTCCTTTTGGCCTCCAGGAGAAATCGCCACTGAGTTCAAGGATAATTCTCACCCACCTCTTGGCTCTAGGCCAGCTGGGCACGTGTGCCAGATGAGATGGTTTTCCAGCAGCTCAACTCTGTCCCTCATACAGGTAAAGCAGGGCCCTGGCTGTATATCGTGAAGTTGCGCGCTCCATCATTCTCGTTGCATGCATCTTGCACCTTGTTCTAGCTGCTGCTGATAGTAGGCTTGTTTGAGAAAAGGAACTGGCACAGGCATGCGCAGCTTGCGATCAACCGTCTGTGCTAGTACGTTGCATGATGGTTAGGGTGCTTTTGTCCGGCTTGGCTCTGGAGACTCGCCTAATGAGACGTTGAAATACATCGGCAACGCAACGGCGAAGCAACCAGACGCCCCCGGCCAGGATTGCAGAGCGGACGCGCCGGGCCGAGGCGGCCGCAGTTCCTCTCTCAGCGGGTGCGGGAAAGGCGCCGAAAAATTTGCCTTTGGAAAAAAGTGGCGAAACGACTCGCGGTATCCTCTCGAGCTGAGCACATCATGGTGTTTTACACCACGTGCTGGTGATGAAGACTCATCCAATTGGCCCCTTTGCAAAAGTGTTGTTGTTAGTCATTGTGCTCAGTGTTTACCTCGCCCTCTTCACCATTAAATGTTTCACCATTGTTCCACAATGTTTGTCATCATGAATTAAGTATCCATATATTTTAACTATGACTTGCACGGCTTAACCGTTTTCATACTTTATATACCCTCCTTCAGCATATTATACAGCAGGCAGCTGTTCATACTGCCACCAGGCTGCTGTGTATACTCTAAGGTATTCATCACCCCTCACTGTTTACTTCATCCATTCAATTAATCTAGTAATTTTATTCTGTAAGATGTGTAGCATTCACTTTTCACTTTACTGGCTTGTTGCACTCCTGGTTGGAAGGGCTAAAATCTGGTATTTCGTTGTCTCAGTAGCCTGTAATCATGTGCATAATAACAATTCAAGTTGAGACTATCTTGAGGCAGTGAGCAAATGTATTTACTAGTACATATCTGCCACTCTCAACGAGTTAACACATGTGTGCGCATTCTTTATAATGCACACCGAGTAAGCCGCTCCGGAGGTGACGGTACTGCACCTAAAATTGTTTGCATCCGCCCAAAAACTCGAGAGAAAAGAAAAAAGCAGCGAGAGAAGAAGAAGAAGAAGCAGTACTCGGGAGCTGTCCGACTTCAGGCGAGCGTTTGAGACGGTCCCCCGGCTGCATCGGCTATTTCTCGGTCTACTTTCGAGGCGACCCGTCAACGCGTCTCAACAAGCCTAGTGCTTGTAGCAGCGGTGCGCTGCCCCAAAAGCTCTGTCAATTTGCGACATTTATGCTTCAGCCCGTGCGAGCACTTGCAACCCTCCGATTTTCGCGGGAGACTCCCGATTTCGATGCCCTCTCCCGGTTTCCTCCTCGCCAGGGTCATATTTCTCCCGCATTTCTCCGGCGATTTCTGACAAAACCAGATTTACTCTCGACTGTTTTCCACTCGGTACTGTTAATACAGGCCTAGCACCATTCCGTTTGGTTTGCCATGGTAGCGCGTTAGCGCGTCTCTTTAGTAGCCGCGCGTAACTGAAAGTTTGAGAGGTTGAGGAAGATAGGCAGAAAACTGAACAAGAATTCCCAGCAACTCTAGAACGCCTGTTGCTCACTTTCCTTTCCTGTAAAATAAACCAAGGTCCAGCCCACAACATATGCTGGCCAATTCGCAAAGGAATGGTGGGGCTACCAGGCATGCATGATCATTTAGTTTCATCTATAAGCTGCCGGAGCGATGCCACTAGCACCCCCACACGCCGCCCCCGCGGTGTTTTGAAATGGCTCCGCGATTCATGAGGTCTCGGCCATGTTGTGTCACAGTTCGTGCATGGCGAGTTGATTCACCTTTTTTTCTCTTCACGCCTTGCTCGGCGCGTGACCGGTTTTTCTTTAGTCTTCTTTGATTGTTTATCAGGCATGTTCTTTCATTCTTCCTTGTCTGCTGCGCGGCAGTCAAGTCCCTTATCCTTTCGCTGTGGACCGGTCTTTTTTGCTTCGTCGTTGTATCGATTAGATTCGCTGACAGATACGAGAAGCCACACAACTGGCATACGGCCGCTGTCGCGCCCTCTGTCCGGCTCGTCAGCGCTATAAAACTATTGTTTTTTTAACAGGGCCCGGACCCCCGCGAGCCGTCCACGGCCCCTTGACGACCGGCGTTCTCGTGGTTCTTCCAGATTCTAGCAGAAATGGCCCAGTCGCCCTCCCTGTTCCTTTTAGGGCAGAACACTGACAGATCACAACTTACCTCCTGTAGCTAAACGGCCCTCTTTTGTTCTCCTTGCTGCCAGGCGTGCCTCCCCCGTCTCCTAGATGGGCCCTCCTCGCCGAATGGTCAGATGGCACTGTCCGCACTCAAAACAGAAGGAAATGAAGGCTCTGGTCCAAATCATAAAGTTTGGTTGGCATACTTACGGCATCCAACACTCAATTATGTGCAATATATTCATTGTTGTTTACAGTGATACCTTGTAATAGTCTTATCTCATGCTATTACAACATTTATTTTGTAATGTATTGTCATATATCACACATCCGTCATGAGCCAGATGCAATGTAATTTTTGTTCTGGCTGTGCACTTGTCCTTTGTATAAAGTATTATCCGCCGGAATAACATAGCTAAATACCTTGAACAATAGCCAACTAACGGCCTCCTCTAGAAATTGATCGTCGACATGCTTGGACACCTGAATTATATACACAGCCCTTGTTATTTGCAAAGCTGTGTTTATTAAGCCGTACTTAACTTTGCATTATAATCCAAATCTGACGTCTCTTTCTCCCTTTCCTTTTTAAATAGCTAAAACAAATATATAAATTGTCGTGTTGATACATGATAGTTCTTCACTTTGATAAACCAGTCGGGCACATTTAGACTGTTTGGAAGTGAGCGAAGTTGATTCTTTTCTAAAAGTTTCCTGCAACAAAATATAGTTAGTTNCCTTTTTTGGTCCATCTGTGGCGGTAATAGGTTTTGTGCGCTATGATGATTCGGCTGTACCTTTAGTAATGAATATTAAATGTTGTGAGGAAATCTTTCCACCAATGATTCCAATAAGTAATCCAAAATGTATTCACTTCAGGTTTAAAAAAGTAACTGTAATCAGATTACTCGCTTTTCAAATGTAACGCGAGTTGAATAGTTACTTGATTTGTGTATTCTGATTACGTAACGCCGTTACATGTATTCAGTTACAACCAAACCCTGTGCAGATATCACTGTTAAATTATTTGATCATTGGTTTTATTATAATAATAATACTGTTTTCAACCCGTAACTTTACATGGAGGCTGCCGCATACCTCAAATCATCTTCGTAATATCTATCAAACTATAGATCCTACATATCGACTGGACGTGGATTCTAAAAGTACAATACACACTTCTTGCTAGAAATCTAATCAAAAAGCATTTTAATGGCCAAACTATCCTCCAATTTAGGATTTTACAGAGAGGATTATTTGTGAATAAACGACCATCTGTAACGTTTGCATTCAACGGGAGCACTAGAGGTCGAAAACTTTAAAACGTAATTATAGGTCGTATTAAGTGCTTGAACAAACGACACATTTGGTCATAATAAGGGCTTGAACAATCGGCCCATTCGGTCGTATGAGTTGGAGAACTTGTTGTGTAAAAGATATATCATTATCTAAAACTGCAATAAAGCTGTGAAAATGATGCTGAACACATACTGTACCTATTTCCAAGTCAAGTATATGACTACTAAGGTTTTAACACCATTACTCCTAATTGTACTTCACGGCATGTTTCTCCTGATCTTTAACTCTGTATTGCTTTCCTCAACAAAACAAGGTTTATAGTGGCATTTCAATAAATAAACCACATATTTTCTGTTACATGTGAGGATGCCTTATCCATTTTGTGACTGCTCTGACATAAACCTGGAATCTACAAAAATAGTAAACAAAAATATGAATGCCAATATATAAATTGCAGACTGCCTGCTGCATCATTCGACCATTGTGGCAATATGCCATCCTGTGTGCAGTGTCGGTTTAGGTTTTATTTTGGCTACATACCACAAGCACTATATATATATATATATATATATATATATATAGGGCAAACACAGATCACAATTTACCTCTGTAGCTAGCCTCTGTTGTTCTCCTGCTCCCAGCGTCCTCCGTCTCTTGATGGGCTCCTGCGGCTGGTCAGATGCACTGTCCGCACTCAGAGAGGAAATGGAGGCCCTGGTCCAAAACATAAAGTTTGGGTTTTAAATAATTATGTAATGTTGGACTATAGCAGACCTCAAATGTAGTGTGTAATGTATTGTCAGTGTCTGGCCATGCTATAGCTGCGTTAGGGCCTGTGTCCACATAGCGCCTACTTGTGACCAAAAAAGGCTGTGGGGCGTGGAGAGCGTTTTATTAAAAAAATGATCCTACTACTACTTAGCTAGCACTAATTTTTTCTACTCACCAGCAGCAGCACTCAGGGTCTGCCCGTCCAATAAACAGGTTCAGGCTGTCTGCTCGTTTTTATGATGGTTTCCAACTGTCACAGTCAAAAACAAGCTTCTCCGATTTCTACAGTGATGTCAACGTCACTTTTCTGAAAAGTTAGAATTTTCAACTCAAAGCGCTTGGAATAATCTTGTATCCTACACACTTGACCTTAAACAGTGCTGTTAATGGGTCATTTCTTTACCCTGGAAAGATATTAAAAAGCGATCTAAAAAAAATTACTTAGCATTAATATAACAAAGTTAAGATCTTTTAAAGCATGCATAGTAATATTGCCATAATAATAAAGCCATATTGTACAACGCAATGAAATGGGGGGGATATTAATGTTAGTAGAAATATAGAATGAATATGACAACATTATCCTTCATTATAAGAAACTTTAATTGAAACATGCAAAGCAGAAGCACTGACATAATACACACATGCAGTAGGCCTATACTTAAAACGTAATCACTAGCACATTGGAAAGCAAAGCCACAATAAAAGTCAAGAATGCAGGTACTTTAAAACCCAAATCTAAAATAAATCTGAATCAGCACATTCACAAGTCTTCAGAAAGATTTGTGGATTCAAACATTTCCTGAGCTCCATGTCATGTGTGTGTTTCCACAGCGCTGCAGGCACTGTGAGGTTACACACATGCAACTCAAACCCAAACTAACGAACCAACGATCGTCTGGCTCAATGGGAAGTGACAAACTGGCTCCAATTGGCGCCCCGCTTTGATCCTGAAAACACCCATGCCTTTTCCAGCACCTCTACAGGGTCATGCAAATTAACCCCTTGTTTCCTTGAGTAGGCTTTGGTCAAAGTGAAATGAAGGGTGAAAGCGTTTGAAAGAAGTAGTAGTTTGAAAGAGTTGTGGAAACAAGACTGCACTGTGCATGTTTGTGAGCCACTACATTGTCACTGCTGCCCAACAGAGACTACACTCAGGATTTGACGAAGGGGAGGAGGTGAAGAGCATCTGCACAGCAGGAGTCAGCAGTTTGACATCACTGTCACAGTGATCAGGATCATGCCATACATCTTGCAGAGTCATATTCCCGCATCATTGTGAGGTCTGATGACATAGGTGTGGAAGTACTGCTCATATATTATGCAAGCAAATACATGTTTGGTTCATCTCTAGTGTACATGAATGCAGGCAATGGTATGAGAGAGAGATATGTCCCCATCAACACCACATGTGAGAAAATTGGAAAAGACATGTCTAACTGTCTACCAGCATGTTGTGCACTCACTGGCTGTGGCACAACAAGTAGTTTGTACAGAATAGGAAAGACAATCAGCATCAGCAGGTCGTTTGTGACCCTGACCAGAGCTGTTTCAGTGCTGTGGGCGGAACGGAAACCGGACTGGAATTTCTCAAAGGGGCCGTTTAGTTGAAGATGGTCCTGAAGCTGGGCGGCAACTATATGTCTAACTGTCTACCAGCATGTCATGCACTCACTGGCTGTGGCACAACAAGTAGTTTGTACAGAATAGGAAAGACAACAGCATTCACCAAACTCAAGACCCATCTCAGCGAGCTCAAAGATCTGCCCCATTTTGGACTCTCTGCCAGCTTGGAAGAGTCTTTGCCAGTTGCAAGACAATTGGCGCTTCTGCTATATGGAAAAAAGAAAAAGGAAATTGGACTGATGTGCACAAACTTGGATGAACTGAGGTTCATAATTGCACGAACAACAGATGCAGCCTCGGAAAATCTGCCGCAAACAGAGGATGCATTTCAACAACATGTAAAAAGCAATGTTTCAGACAGCGATATGTTGTCACAGGCCGAACCCAAACCCTTGTTATGGAGTCCTGTTGGCAAGGGGTGGATTGTCAGAGATGGGGCCATTCAACCAGGGGACACATTGACAGA
>NW_011344026.1:0-1486 GCF_000735185.1 Notothenia coriiceps
TCTGACAGACAACTGAATCGATGCAACAATATAAAATATACAAGCCCATAACACAAAGTGAACATATAGGCACAACTGAATAGTAATACAAATGCCATAATTCTAGCTCCACAGGGTGCTGCAGGTGTCCGTGTTGGTGGTGGAGCTTCTGGACTCCGGCTCATCCGTCATGGTCAGCCTGGAGGACGGCTGGGACGTCAGCACACAGGTTTGAATTACAGACACTAACTTTACTCCTGATGAGAGTTCTTTTTGGAAATATCTGATTTGATTTCTCAGTTTTTTTCCACAAAAGCAAGTGACACAAAGCATGTACTTTCAGTCCAAATTCACACAGTATTTAAAATCTCCATTTCCATCCCACCCATTAACCCATAGAGTTAAATTGGGGAATAATATGATAGTATGCTGTAATATCACACCCATCTCATTCTTTATCAAGTTGGTCCTGTAAGGAGTCCTGTATATCCAGAAAGAGTTTCCATGTTCTAATTAAGGTTTAAGAGGAGCCTTTGAGTATGAACCACATTGTTTCTCTAACTGTAAGAAGTACATGACATCTTTGACCCAGTGAGAAAAGGACGGAGGATGTTGCTTCCATTTGAAAAGAATCAAACGTCTCTCACATGCTGCTGTTTGGTAGGGATGCACAGGTTGGGCTTTAAACTAGCTCTGGCTCAACACAAGTTTTAAACATTTCACTAAAAAGCTAAAGAAATGCATCTCCAAAAGTTGTCTGAAGGCGTTCTTGTGTTGTGTCTTCAGGTGGTGTCTCTGGTGCAGCTGCTCTCTGATCCGTACTACCGGACGTTCGATGGCTTCCGGCTGCTGGTGGAGAAGGAGTGGCTGTCGTTCGGACACAGGTTCAGCCACAGAGGAGCTCAGACGCTGGGCAGCCAGAGCAGCGGCTTCACCCCCGTCTTCCTGCAGTTCCTCGACTGCGTGCATCAGGTCAGTCTGCGGAATGTCGACTTCCTGCCGTTAGTGTGCAGAAAGACAGCGTCGGTAGGGCTTTCATTGCACAGTTAGAATAATGGTAACGGTGGGATAAATATATATATATATTTAAATTAGGGCTGCTCCCAATTAGTCGACTTAAAGAGCAACTTGCAGGTTTTTTGTACTAGATTTATGCTTAACCTTGCCTTAAAATTACAATTTAAAAAAGTTAATCCAGGATTTGATATGTTTTACGAGACATAAGCGCAGGAATTCAGAGGGGAAAGGAGCCGTTTGGGGTCCGCTACTAAAAACAATTTTTTTTAACGTCAAACGCGTCATATTACGTCACATGGGGGAGCATGTATAAAAAAATAAAAAATAATCTGTTGTTCATTGAACATGATAGGGCCCCTTTAAAGTGAAACTCTTTCACCAGTTGAACCCCATCGACCCGCCCCCGGACGTAAAAACGCATCATCTGCAGGAAACAGCGTCTGAGTGCTTCTTAATATTTAATAAACTCTGAATGTTTTATATCCATGTA
>NW_011344027.1:0-7452 GCF_000735185.1 Notothenia coriiceps
TTCAAACTTAAACGGTGCGCTCCCAGCGCACGTACCGGCAGTGATCTACAGCAGTGGTTTTCAACCAGTGGTACGGGGACAAACTGTCTCGCTCTCGTAATGTCTGTCTGTCTTGCTCTCGTTCTGTCTCTCGTACCACTCTCGGTTCCACTTTTACTTTTGCGCGCTACCTGTCTCACTCTTTTCCGGCCTCCAGCTTTTCCTGCTGGAGCGCGCCGCTTAAAGGTGGGGGGCGCGGACCGGCCATGGAGCCCATAGAGTTAAAGGTGGTGGACTGTAACCTGTAAAATCCATAGATTTAGGAGGTCCCCTAGTGGCCGTTAGCTGTACAAATCCATAGATTAGCCGCACCGTTATATAAACCGCAGGGTCGAAAAATGGGAAAAAAGGCGCGGCTTATAGTCCGAAAATTACGGTATTTATCAACTATCCAGAGCATAAAATAAAATCGAATTACCCTTGTATTAATGAGGAGAAGAAGGTGGTGAGGAAGTCCAAGGTTGGATCTGTGACCTGTTGGGGCAGTTTGCTGAGGAGTGGCATTAGATTAGGGTGGAGGGATTTAGCCATTCCCTTGCCCCCCTCTTTTAATAGTGCCCAAAGTTTAGGTAAGAAGCCCTTCTTAGCGTTCACGTGTGTCCAGCAATCCTGAAACGGGAGCAGGAAAATTGACAATGTGATAAATTGGCACCACAACAAAATAAAACATCTCCACATTGGTATTAATGTAATAATGGAGGATAGAAAACCCTATAGAACACCTAACAATATAACAGCAGTAGCAAAAGCTTACAGGGATGGTAGACACCACATGAAGAACAGCCTCCCACACAGGGGGCAGCACTATGGGGTCCGTGTCGTCGATGCTGAGGAGAACAGCGGGGCAGAGTCGAGCGGCTTCAGCCTGCACCAGATCTGGAGTGTACTCACACAGAGCACACACCATCTCAAAAAAGGCCCCTCGCACCTGCGGAGCAACACATAGGAGTTAGGGCTGCATGATATATTGTGTCGATAATCGCGACATTCACATCGCGGGACGTGCGATTTAAAAAGTGTTTTTGCACTGGGATGTAGCATATTATCCTGTACACATCTTCACAAGTTCACTCAGTCTTATGATGAATATATCACATTCAAGTGAAACATTCCTTATAGTAGTTATGTGAAAGGACATTATGCATACTAGGTCAACAAATGCATCAGTCTTACTCAATGCCAGTACCTGAGGTGTCTTGTGTTTGCCGTACTTCCAGAACTTCCCCGAGTTGAGAAGATGTGTTAGTCTCTCCTCCAGGGCCGTCCTGTCGCTCGGCAGCAGCAGCGAGAGCAATCTCTTCACCCCCAACAGAGAGCTGGTCAGCATGCGCACATATTTGCCTTCCCTCTCCTCCTCTGTCACACTTCTGGAGAACAAAAGGAACCAGTGCCTCAGTAAATAATAATAATTTGTCCATTTATTATCATTGTGCCAACATAATTGAGACAAATGCAGAACATAACACAAAGAAAATAATGAGCTAAACTTACTGTGGATCGCTCAGCGTGTCGGCCGTTTCCTTTAACAAAACATCTTGAAGTACCTGTAATACAAGAATAACCTTTTTACGTTAATTTCAGTTCATTAGATTACAAATACCCTCGTTCCCCCTACAACCACTACTCACGTTTAGCATCTCATCCTTGCAGAAGCTGAGAGCCTCGGGCTGTTTGCTGGGGGAGAACGCAGCCTGGAAGGCCTGGCACGCCGCAGAGGCTGCAGGTGTGTAAGTGTCACACTGGGACAGGATCCAGTGGCCCATCAAGCTCTTCAGAAAGGGGGCCAAGCTGCGGCGCACTTTCAGCACCAGCTGCTCAAAGGCCTGCTGGGTGGCCTCCCTGATCCGCCGATCATGGTCCTGATAGACATGACGATCAAGACCAAATTATCCTAATGTACACACCCCGAACACTTGCACAAATTAAAGTCTCATTAAAATGAAATATGTAGTTTGAGTGTGCTTCCATCCAGCCTGAGTTATTCCCAATCATTTGAAATGGGATGCCTTCAATGGCAGGACGGATTTGATTTATCAAAATGTATATTAGTAGCTTGAGTGCTTAGTTTTATAAAAGGGATATTTTATGAATGTGTGTTGAAGGACCATCTCACCACTGATATCTTGCAGTAAATCCTCGGCCAGTACGGTAGGACGCCTTTCACCTCTTCAGCATCCCGTTCCTGGCACATGGATCCAAAGTCCTGCACAGCCTGAGGTAAGCATAAAGCACTAAAGGTCACCTATTATGCAAAATCCACTTTTTCATGTATTTTATACATACACATGTGTCCCCTCTGTGTAAAGAGATTCTCAAAGTTTCAGGAAAAAAGATTCTCTCACTTTTTGTCCTGATCCATTTATATAAAATCCTGTCTGAAAATGTCATAACGGTTTTTCGGCTTGTGTAACCATTAGCCAATCGCCAACCAAGGTGACACCCGCCCACCTTATCATCTGAATGTCCTCCTAGAGCACCATTGTGTTCTTTTTAACCAAATATCTCTCAGAAGGGCGTGGGGAGGGGCTCCTTATTTTCATCTAAAGCTACAGACACAGAATCAACACTTTAGAAACAGGGCTAAAACAGAGGGGTTTATGGGATGCTACAATGATCTGTTTGGTGTTTAGAGCCGAACACTTCAGATACATGTTTTGTATATAACTGAGAGAACTATACTATAATATTGATGAAAAACAGTATATTAAGGGACCTTTAAGACACACACCTGGACCAACAAGCCCCTGAAGTGATATCCCAAGGAGTGTTTTCAACGTGCGTGTACTGTATGTACCCTGTGTTTTAAGTTACATAAAGTGGTATGTTGTAGAATTCTATAAACTGACATGGATGTTATATGAGACCAGAAAGTTAGTAACAGTTTAAACTCACTTTCAGTCTGGTAACAACATCCCTCTTTGACAGTTTCCTGAGCACCAGGCGGAAATCTGCATCCACCAGGTTGTCTATCTCCTCCGCCCCGTGGACAGCGGGGACATAACTCAGCTCCGAGTTGACCGTCGTGTCGAAGCCCACAAAGCCCGGGATGACGCCTCCCTCCCGGGTAAGTGCCTCCGCAGCTCGGCCGCTACTGGACGGCTAGTAAAGGCAGGGGAAATGGGGGTATAGAACATTAATCATCTAATTAAACATTAACTAGAAGAAAACGTGGTGGCCGTAAAACAGCTGGGACACACGTAGCCTAAACTAGCTGTAAACGTGAAGTTTACATTAGCTTGTATTCGTGTTGGCTGCTAGCAATCTCACTTTAACACTGTAACGTTAGCTAAGGGCAGACAATACAGTACTATGCAGACATTGGTACTTACCCGGACATTTCCTTTAGTTCGTTGTTTATTCTTACCCCCCATTGATACGCATTAATGTTAAAAGTATCCAATGGTACAGAGCGGAAAGACACTGGTGGTGTTCATGTGACGGAACTGACGACTTTCCGTCCTGATCTTTCAAAATAAAGTGGCATCTACAGACTTTAGGACTGTACTGATAAAACGCAGCTTTCCCCTATGCATTTCCCAGTCATACAGCTATAAGTATACACCATAATTATCCATATCATGTGATCCAAAAATATGACAAAACTAACAAGGATTAAAAATAAATAAATAAAAGAATATTTAAATGTATACAATATAATTCATAAAAATGTGTTATGAGTTTAATTATTAGTCCTAAATATCATTAATCATGCATTTTTCACTGTACTTTGTAAATCATGGCTTGTGTTATTGCAGTGTCATTTGGGATGAGCATAGATAACATGAACTCCAAAAATGTCCACTGTCTCTATCATGGCATTGATTGCAGAACAACTAAAAATGTTAATGCATACTTTCCAGATAACATGAAATGTTTAAAACTCAACACTTGTTTTTTTCAAATATCCTCATCTTTCAGCAACAAAAATCAGAACCAAAGCAGATTTGAGCTCTGTGCTTTTTATTCACAGAAACAGATTCCTTACTGTACCTTCATACAAACACTTCAATGTGGCTCCAAATTCCCAAGTTAACCATTTTTTAATCAAAGTGGATGTTAAGCTATTGGGTTCACCTTGAAGCTGACAGTGAGTATTAATTTAAATGAAAACAGCCAACTGCATTTTTAATAGATATTTTTATAAGCTCATATGAAACAACTAAATAATTCATTTGAACCAGTTTGATTCTGTGTTTGGTCTGTATTAGTGAATATTAAATATTCAGTCATATAGATCAGACTATTCTTACCCAAACACCGGCAGAAAATGAAATAAAAAAGGATCAGGTTGACTTTGGTGATGATTTTTTTAATAATAAGTTGCTAATGTTATTACATGAGGCTTGAGGAATTATATGGATCTATAAAATGAGTCTCCCCTGCAATGCAATTTATCACATTACAAAGTATTGGCCTATTTAAGATTTGTTTTAATTAAAGCAAATATAGAAGTGTATTGCCATTCACTTCCAATGTATATGCCTTTAAGATGAAATTAATGGTTATTTCTTAATTTGTTTATTTTAATTTGTATACAACATAATCACAGGTTTCAAAATATTCTCCATAAATGTAATATCCAACTTTTCCAAGGTCCTTGCTGCTTCATTTAAGTCATTTAAGCTAACTTTAAAAAAACACTCAAGAATGAGATTTTTAAAAAAAACTAAATTGCAATTTAAAAAAAAAAAATCACCAAAAACAAGATCAATTTAAGTAACTGGTTAAAAATTGTGATTTTCCACCTCTTTCTTTCAAATCATAGAACACAATCTAAATACATCTCTCTTTGTATACTATAGAATATAATATTTGATAAGGCTACACAACAATACATAATCAATTGCACCCATTAAAAGGTGCACATTTAGAAATGATCAGAGAGTTATGATTACAAATTCTTTCACCTCTTAAATCAGGTATCACGGTGCCTATTTCAAAAAGATTAGTTGGTGATTTTCGCCCTGCCCTGAAAGCAATCAGACAGGTAACCAGAATTCAGTCAGTACAAACTTAAAAGGCAACTTGCAAAATTAAGAAACATTTGAACCAAAGGAACGCTGTTGAAGCCAAATTGAATTCATCTTTTACAATAAACCATGTTTTTGGTTATCTGTGGTTTTGGTAAACACAGCATATAAGGTTGATACCTTACTATTACCATCCATAACCTGCAGAACAGTTTAGAATTACAATTAAATGTAAAATGTTTCAATTGCTTTATTATTATTAAAGGTCACCTGTTATGCAAAATCCACTTGTTGATGTATTTTCTACATCAACATGTGTCCCCTCTGTGGAAAGAGACTCTGAAAGTTTCAGGAACAAAGATTCTCTCTCTTCTTGTCCTGATCCATTTCTATAAAAACCTGTCTGAAAATGAGCTGATCCGATTTTGGCCACTTTATGATGTCATAACGATTTTTTTGGCTTGTGTAACCATTAGCCAATCACCAACCTAGGTAACCAGGTTATCACCTGAATCTCCTCCTAGAACACCATTGTGTTCTTTTTAACCAAATATCTCACAGAGGGGCGTGGCTCCTTATTTTCCTCTAAAGTAACTGACCCAGAATCAGCACTTTTGAAACAGAGGGGATTATGGGATGCTACAATGATCTGTTTGGTATTTCGAGCCAAACACTTCAGAGACATGTTTGTATATATCTGAGACCTATAATATATTGATGAAAAACTGTATAATAGGGGACCTTTAACATGTATCTTGTAGTGTAAAGGGTTTTTAAGTGTAAAAATGTTTTATATATATTTTGCAAGTCACCTGTTTCACACAACCCCAGGCTGTAAACGTGTGCAGCAACATGCTTGACACTAATGACGTCCTGCTTTGGACACATCTAGAGCCCGACATCTTTTAAAGCATTTCCCCATCTAATAACACGACTTCACAACTCCTGAGCTGTTATAACACCTTTAAAAAGATCCTTCAGTTACTCAGAAATAACAGCCACACTGTCCATCGAGGTAAGCCCTAACATCCCCTCCCACAGCCTGATCCCAGGTCAGCCCAGTTGGATGTCGGCTCCTGGTGGAAGCACTGTGGTGAAACGAGGGTCCAGCTTGGGCACAAAGCCTTTAAAGTCCCTGGAGGCTTGAGTCCCAAACACATCTAGCAAATGCCGGTTCATCAGAGCAAATCTAGGAAAGGAGACAGACAGATTATACTTAATATGGACAGAAAAACGATGATAAGATTGTTAAAGCATAGTTTGACCGCTGTACTCTTACCTGCCCTGAGTCAAACGCAGTAGGAACTTCCAGTATGTAGGCCTGAGGTTCTGCACTTCCATCACAGCCTGTGTAAAAGTAACAAGTCATGCATTAATCCATTACTCAGCAGACAAAACAAAAATTAAATAATACCTCTGTGAGCAGGTCTGTGGGTTGTTTTTTGTGTCACTTACGGCTTGGAAACAGATTGCCGTGGAGATGGCATAGATGACCGTGTCTGCATGAGGAAAGTAAGGGAACCGTCCGGACTCGATGCCCTTAAAGTAAAGGGTCTAAAAGCAGAAATGAAAGCATGTGCTGTTAATGTTTACCGGTCCAATGCAGATACATTTTCAGATAGGCAGACGCATAAAGTAAAATGTTATTAAATGCTTATCTGGCCTTATGTTAACTTAGGAACTACTACCATGTCATTAACATTTATACAGGGGCTTTACAGTATAAGACTGTAGACTTCCCCTCAGACAAAGTTGGAAAAAGGAACCCCCTCCCATAGTTTACTTTGCTTAGTTTCACTCATTCCTAATAGCCTAAAGCAGTGGTTCTCAAACTTTTTCTGTCAGGCCCCCCCTTTGGACAAAAATAAAGTCGGGCCCCCCCCAACACAAATAGTCAGGCTCAGTGGCAGCGCCAGAGATTTATTTTGGGGTGCTGTGGGGTAACTTGACGTTTCATAGAGGGTGCTCAAACATTTAGGGTTTCCCATTAATGTACCGGTCTATACAGTGGAATTCTCTACTGCAACAATCCCCACGCAAATACACAGTGTACCCGCGACTGTTACAATGAAGGCTCGATAATCAGCTCACGGCATATAGGTGTAAGCAGGGGTAAAGTGCTATTTTTATAGGTGGTGTGTGGACCTCACATAGGGGGGTCCGGGGGCAAGCTCCCCCAAGAAGATTTGTTTTTAAATATTGAAGTTAAAAGCATCAATCTGGTGCACTTTGAGACCAAAATGAAGAGATCTATGGATACATCTCTCAACACCCATATGAAACAGAACTGTAAACAGATTTACTATTTCTTTATGGATATTTTACAAATCACCCTTTTAAACTTTATTATTTTTTTAATGTCATAGTATTTCATACCTGTTTTTCATTTATTCTCTTATTTTTTTATAACTATAATGATCATATAAACGTGTGCCTCGGAAAT
>NW_011344028.1:0-7800 GCF_000735185.1 Notothenia coriiceps
GAAATAAGTATTTATTGTGTTTCTCTTTGTATCCTAAGATACTGTTATGTTTGGCTGTGAAAAAGAAATATGAAGGACAGACCATCTATTTCTATTTATTTTGTGTTTTTTTTAGAAAGGGGCAGGTAATATAAGATTTGTTTCTTCTCCCTGCTCCTTTTCACTCAATGGTGCGTTTGTAGAGACATGTTTTGTTGGCAATTACTGTCCATTGGGTTTTGCGTACCATGAACGGAACAAATACAAATGAAATGAAATGAAATATACAAGTATCTTCTTGAATTT
Source organism: Notothenia coriiceps (assembly GCF_000735185.1). Classification (NCBI taxonomy): domain Eukaryota; kingdom Metazoa; phylum Chordata; class Actinopteri; order Perciformes; family Nototheniidae; genus Notothenia; species Notothenia coriiceps. The sequence continues at coordinate 286 of NW_011344028.1, forward strand.
TGCAGTTCTCCTCATTTTGTTTTTTTAAAAGGCAAATTCCTTGTAAGTGAAACCTACTTCGCAATACTCTGATTCTGGTTCTGTCTTCCCACAAACGTGGTTAGAATTACGATTTTCACGGAGGTCCCTGAAGGCGGCCGTAGAGGACGGAAGGAACCCTGGCAACGCTGCTGTCACAAAGCTAACGTTTATCCGCTAAGCCTCTGAATGCACCATCTTTGTCAACATGCACTTAACTGTGTATCAACCATCTAATCTCTACCTCATACCATCCTCTTAACAAATTCACTATGGCACTTTTTAACGAGCCAAGCTAGCAGACGTCTTTCTCCTTCGTCGTATAGCACTTACACCAGCTAACCAGAACTAGCTGTTTGTTAGCTTGGGTGAATATGGCGATTGTGTCTGGATCCTGTGCCAGGGTAAACGGGTCTAGAAATGGGCCGACAGTTTCGGCTACTCCTTCTGGATCCGTGGGTCAATCTCAGCCCATGATAGCGGTGTGGGAATGGCAGGATGACCTGGGCTATTGGAGGCCTTATAGCGGACAGGTGAGCGCCCACATTGAGCGGTGTTTGTCTACGAGGAACCAGCGAGGAGCAGCAGGAGGAGGAGCAGCCGGATCAACGAGCATCTGCCTCGGACAATCAGACCCCAGCCTGACGCCTTATCTCATCGACATACCGAGCCTGAAGCAGTTTCGACAGGACACAGGTGAGAATATGACACACTATGCAATTTAATACCTCTATTATGAGCTTCCTATTCGGTGTTTTTGTTCAAATGTTGCACCTGTCCTGGAAACACCATCAGGCCAGGCTAACAGATAAAGCTAGTTAGCTACTTAGCATTAGCTTACAGGGACGCTGTTGTTTTGATGCGTGTTTACATAGCCGCTAGCTAATGTTAGCAAAATACTCAGCTTAACATTATTAAGCTTACCCTGTTTAATAGTTTGTATTCAACGTTAGCTAACTTGTCCACATAGGCTTTCTATAACCTGTCAAATTGCTTGTTACATTAGCATATTGTCTATTCCAAACTGTAATTACTTATAGGCTAGTATACGTTGTTAACTTAGTATAATATAAAAGTTTACACATTGCTTACATTTAGTTAGTTGTGGGTTGGCCTATCACATTACACTGACTTCAATGATATGTTAAATCTGTATATTAATATTGAGTTCTATAGAAATACTAATCTGTATATGTCACTGTTGATATGTACTATTATACATATGTGCTGATTCGTTCAAACAATAACACGTATTGGGAATAGTCGTTATTATAGCTGAAGTGATCTTCTCTTTTCTAAATAATTATAATAAACATCACCATGAATCACCATTCATTGGCTAAATAACAGAGCAGGCTGCCAAAAGGAAAATCTTATGGATTAAGGATTATGATATTTACATTATTGACATCTATATTTAAATAGTTCTCTGGGACCTTTTCTGTGTCACGGTCCCCTTATGTGATTTTGACTGAAAATGTAAATTGGTGTATATATAAGGCTTGCGTAATGAGCTTTAAAGAAGTGTTTTTAATAATGGTGTTTTATTTTATTTGCAGGAAAGACACGGTCAGTGCGTCGCTCCCTGTTCGCCCAGTCCTCAGGCCTGGGCAGTGGTGTTTACTGGGAATGGCTGAACGATGAGGGGGGATGGACTCCATACGAGACTCGCACCTCCATCCTCCTGGAGCACAGCTACCAGGCCCGCCAAGGCACGGCGGACCTGGGCCCGCACGGATACAACTACATAGTTGACCTCACGTCTCTGGCCCAGGTGAACAAAGCGAGCGGCTTCAGACGGCAGGTGCGACGGCAGTGTAACCTCCCGTACCCCCTGGCCTCTTCCGGACCCCCGGCCATCCCCTCCTCCGGCGCGGCCTGCTCCTGCCAGCAGTGTTTGAGCCACAGCAGCACAGGACCCATGCCCAGCCGCTCACGACATTCCTTTTCATCAGGCAGTCTGAACCGGCCCATTCTTCAGGCCACAGGGAGGGCTGTGGCGGCCCACCCCACCTCTGTGTACTCCCCGTACCCGAGGAGACCCCTCTCTGTGGGGGGGATGTCCTGGGGCAGCCCCTGGCCTCCACCAGCCTCTGGAAGTCAACTGTCTGCGCCGCTTCTGCCCAGCTCGGCCAGTGCCAACGGGTTAAGGTGTGTTTCTGATGGGATGGATTGTGTGTTGGTTTGCAGTGTCACTCCGTCAGGTTAGAGTCTATCGACAGCAGAAAGATGTCCCTGAAGTCCCAGTGGAGAATAAACCACTCACGTCTGGCTTTTGTCTTCAGTGGGAAAGGTTGGGGACAAATAACTAGGCAGGGGTCACTGACACTGATGTGTAAACATGACATCCGGTTTGATAAGCAACATGTTTCTTCCCCAATGCCATGATGTGCGTTCAAGGGAATAGATGATAAATAAAATAAAAAGGAATTTGGAGAGTTATGAATATTGAAAGGTACAAAACATCATTGATAAGTCCAACTGACTCATTGACAGAAAAAAAAAATCAATTTCCTGAATAACATTAAACACACTTCTTTCAAACTCGACCGAAACAAAATGTAACTCATTGAAACCATCTTACTAGTGTTCAAACTGAAACCTTAAAACAGTTGACTAACTCTGCCCCTTAGGCACACGAGACAAAAGTAAGGCAAACTCGCGAATAGGAAAAATCCTCTGTCATCTGTCCAGGGCTGTAGGTCAAGGGCCGCTTTTCCACCCTTCCCTTCCCTTTGTCTTTCCTGCCCATTTCCACTTTGACCTATGTTGTAAAACAGGAATGAGTGAACACTATCTGCAGCTCCAGCCCTGCAGAGGTATGTGTGTGTGTGTTGGCTTCCTGTTGGGAGGTGTCATCTCCTTCCTTCTTTCTGTTCCTAATTCTTTCTTTAGCAGTCATTGCTCAGACATGATCACTGTGAAAGGTGTGTCGACTGAATATAGATTCACACATGCAGGTTGTCTGACACATCTATCTGATCTCTATTTATATTTTTTTAAGTTCTTTCATAGCAGATGCTAAATGCCACAACATGCTAGAATAAATATGCAGACATGTCATAAAGAAAAGGAAAGCTGTATCATTTAAAAGAAGTGGTTACTTTTGACCGTAGCTTCTGTCGAACAGGCTTTGAAGTTACCTGCAGGTTGTTCTACATTTGTTCAGGAACTTATCATTTGTCATTGCTTGTGCTTGTGTGTTGGAGGTTAGAGCATTTTATTCCCTTACTCGAAAGTCAAGACAAACAGAGTTGATAAGTCGATAGTTAAAAAAGGAAAATACAAATTGGGATAATTGACAAAACTCTTAGCTAATTTATTTAACATTGGCTGACTCAACATCTGTCATTGTAAGGATAAGCTGCTTTCCGTATGTTTATTACATTTGAAAACAAGTTATTTTTGTGGAACAAAACAAGAACATTTAAAGACTGAGCAGTTCATAAAAAAGTGCCTTTCACTGAATTTAGTTTAGAGCTCTAGGCTATTAGGCTATTTCGCATAGTAAGCAGATTTGTCGGCTGCATATTTCTCAATATATTGATGAGTCATGCCCCGTATTGGCACTTTGCAAATGTTAAGTCATTACTAATCAATCTCCGGATGGGTTCAACCCTAAGTGAATGTATAGAAACGCTCACAGTACATCCACACTCAGGTTTTGGTCTTGATCTGGTGCCAGAGCTGTTTCCTGTGTGCTGACTGAATGTCCCTGTCCTTGTCTCTCGTCCTGCAGCGTCCCCTCCATCTCTGTGCAGCTGAACGGATCCACCAGTGTGAGCTCCGCCCTGGCAGGTAAACGGGTCACCGACCATCCGTACCTCCCCCGCTCTGTTCTGCAGCGCGCTCTAGAGTCAGTCGCTGGTTTCAATCAGTGAGAGTGTGTTTGGTTTACGTGTGTTTTCCCTCAGCATTGCTCTTGTGAGTGAAAGTCTGTTTAAGAACAGAATGCCACACAAAACGCTGGAATAAGAAGTTGCTGCAGCCGCATTAAAAGAAACACCTTCGTGGCTCGACTTGTAATCCAGAGACGTGCCAAACCTGAGAATCTGACAAAAAAAAAAAATTGTATTTATAATAAGATTTTAACTAATCTATGCATTTCTGGAGGAGTGCAAATAAGAACAAAACCATTTAGGAAGTCTGGGCCATTAAAAGTGAGTGAAACACCTCCATTGGACTCCTTTGTTTACTTCAGTAAGATAATGACATCACTATGTAACACTCCCACTTCTATTGGCTAGCGGTCCAACACTTTCTATGTGATAGGATAAGTGCCGGGGCATCTCTAAGCTCAGGGGGTCCGCGGGGTCTTAGAAAGTGTTAGAAGTTGATAAATCAATTTAGCGAAAATGAAGGCTATTAAAAAGTATTAAAGGGCATTTCCCAAGGTATTACATTTTGTATCTTGTTTTCAATAAGTATATCAATTGTCCAAAGAGGTTGTATTCTACAGTCTGCCTGAATGTAATCATTGCGTAGGTGTGTAGTGTGATTCTGTGGAGTTTATTTATGGCATCCCGTTGGATTTGACGTCATCTGAACAGGACATCGCACGCTCACTGCTTGATAGCGCGAAGCTCCGTTTACGCCGGTTGCTAAGCAACATCGTTATGGGGAAATGCAAGTCTGCGTCCAAATGGTTGGAAGATAAGGAGGAAGGACAATCAATACTGTATATAGTCAATGTGAGGTAAAGTGTGTCGCCAAGGTAACCGGTTAGAACTCCAAGTGGAGGTGAGGTCTTAAAATGTATGGAAAGGGTCTTAAAAGAAATTACATGTGACTTCAGGATTCCTGCATATACCCTGAAGCTGTTAACCAATCAGAGCAGACTGGGCTCTGGTTTCAGACAGAGGGTGAAAAGAGGTGCTGCAGTATGAGAAGAATAAAGAGCTCTTTAGGGTCTCATAGCTAAACATCATATATAATTCAGACGTTTCCTTAAATCAAATACCTTGCGGTGTTAAAGTAGACGGCTATAAGTGATGCTACTAAACGCTGACTGCCTTTCTGATGGCAGAAATGAGTCGGCAGGTTTTTGGCAGTCATCATGACTAATGGAAAGCACAATGTATTTCATTTGAGTTCATGGTGTAATAACTGTTTTAAAATAAGCACAGAGGCGTACCCTTCACACACACCTTGCACTTCTGGACTGAACTCTGACTAATCACATTAGCCAAACATAAAAAAAGGAACATTAACCTTAATCAGGCTCAGATGGAATGTCCATAATTGCTGTTAATGGTTAGACAATTTTAAATCCACAGAACAAACTGACAAATGCCTCAGTGTGTGTTTCCTCTGCTTTATGGATTAACTCTGCATCGCTTTTCTCAAAGTCTCTTTCTATCCTAACTGTTGCTTGTTTGTAGCGTCATGAAGATTTCTGCTCTTTCAAATAACCACTGTGTTGTAATACGTTAGACACAAATGATATTCAGCTAGATGGTCAAATAAGCTCAAAAGTTATAGTACAATTATTATATTTGTATTAAAATGAAACATATCTTAACAAAAGCAAACGCATTTTAAAACAGTAAAAAGGAAAGATGCCAAAATAAATAAATTAAATGAACCATTACAAATATATATATTTAGAGAATCAGTAAAGAACATTTATGGCCAATTAAATAAAAATAAAAACACACCTTTTCAAAATGCTCACATGAGGCAGGAAAGTCGTAATTGTCACTAAACGACATAATTGACATGCACAGTGAGCGCTCGTCTCTTTTCTTCCTGCTCTCTGACGACTCTCCGTCTCTGGGCGCTGATAAGCCGACTGAATCAATACAATCAGCCCGGAGGAAGCTACTGGGCCAGAACCTCATTAGAGCAAAGCAGCGTACCATGACTTTTCAAATTGAAGGTCATTCATGCGGCGTCTTCTCCAAACGCACTCTTCTCATGAACAATACTGGTTATCTGCTCGATATTTCTCTCAGTGTGAAACACTTCAATAAACAAAACTGCATCCAATTCTGTTGGAGTTAGAAATGAGAGGGACGGGAAAGTTCAATTTGCATCTGCTTGAGTTAGATTTGTTAAACAGGTCTACATTATTGTTGCCTTTAAAAGGTGACTGATGCAACCTGTTCATTCAGTCTTTGAGTTCTGCTTCAAACTGGGTTATTTATTTAAATCAGGGGTGTCAAACTCAATTTCATCGTGGACCACATTAGCATTATGGTTGCACTCAAAGGGCCGGTTGTAACTACCGTAATTTTCGGACTATGAGCCGCACCTGAATATAAGCCGCAGCAGCGGCATACCACTCTCGGTTCCACTTTTACTTTTGCGCGCTACCTGTCTCACTCTTTTCCGGCCTCCAGCTTTTCCTGCTGGAACCCGCCGCTTAAAGGTGGGGGTCCGCGGACCGGCCATAGAGTTAAAGGTGTTGGCCGTTAGCTGTAAAAATCCATAGATTAGCCGCACCGTTATATAAACCGCAGCGTTGAAAAATAGGGAAAAAGGCGCGGTTTATAGTCCGAAAATTACGGTATATAAATATACATATATAAATACATCATATATATGAAATAATGTATTATATTACATTATTGCCTCTGCATTGGATTATTATCGGATAGGGTAATAACTTCATAATTAACTACGTCTGAAAGCAGAAGTCTAGGGCAAATCATTGCAAGTCTCTTCAGTGGTATGGTCACAAAATGAGATGCATTGGTGGACATGTAGTTTATGGGCAACATGCTTCTGTAAAATAAGATAAGATGGACCTTTATTAATCCCAGTGGGGAAATGCAGTAGTTTAACAGTAACACGGTAAAATTGAAAAACAGGACAGCACAGATTAATAAAATTAAGGATAAATCAAAGATAAAAAAAAAAAGAAAAGATAAATAAAAAATAAGAAATTAATTAAAATGAACACATATAGATATACTGTAAAGTACATGTAACCGTATAATAAAGTTATTATATTCTTTGCAAGCTCTTGCGGGCCACATAAAATGAAGTTGCGGGCCGGATTTGACACCCCTGATTTAAATGAATGTCGATAGATTTGTGAGTCTTAAAATTGTCAACAGGAGATTAAATGACGCTACTCCACATGGCGTTGAAATTAGCTTCCATTAGTTTAGCGGTGGTGACGTGAAGTCATGTGACTTTGCTGTAGTTCCCTGCGATTAAAACAAATCATGAAGGCTTTTTTTCGAGGGAGCCTTTACGTTGTGTACTTCTGGGTCGGCTTCCAAAAATACATCATCACTGCACCGCTCAATTCTCACCTCATCAATTCTAAACACCGGACAAGAAAAGCCTGTTAATGCGGGTGGAGCGTGATGCAAGTAGCGCTGCGTGCTATGCTAACAAGAGGCTAAGCTAGTCCCCTTCAAATAAAGACATACATTTTTTTGTAATGTAGGAAATAGCAATACTAATGTATGATTGTCACACGATCTTATTTCTGCAACGCCTAATCTGCATTGCTAAGCGGTTCACAAGGAGGGGGGGGTTTCTGGG
>NW_011344029.1:0-2342 GCF_000735185.1 Notothenia coriiceps
AAATGTACTTGAGAATTTTCCTGAATGATGTGAACCGGTAAAGAGTTCCAGCTGATCATGGCTCTGTACATGACTGTTTTCTGTCCCATATTTGATTTAGATTTGGGTAATACAAACCTTCCTTCTATTGCATGTCGTGTTTGATAGTTATGTTGTGCATATTGCGCTATAAACCTTTGTGATAATATATCTGGTGAGTGAGTCACTGTAATATTTCTGACAAAATGTAATAAAATATAAGTTGACCTCTGCCTGACAGTTAACCATTTCAATGTCTCCAGCATTTCAGTGACTCTGGTTCTGTAGGAGCACTGCAGTGCACATCGTGCTGCCTTATTTTGTGCTACTTGTAGTTTGTTTAAATCTTTTTCAGCAGCACTAGACCATATAACCAAACAATAATCAAGCTGCGACAGAACCAAAGCATCCAAAACTTGTCTACTGACATCCATAGGCAAATATTTTACAATTCTTTTTACAACTGACACACCCCTTCCCATTTTACATACAACATTATCAATTTGTTTAGACCAAGATAATTTATGATCCAGGGTTATACCTAGCAATTTTGTCTCCTTGACCTGTTCAATTTCAATATGGTTTAAATGTAGTTGCAATTTTGGTTCACCTGTTAACTGATGATTTGATCCTATTAATAACGATTTTGTTTTTCCCGCATTAAGTACCAACTTATTATTTATGACCCACTCTGATATCAGTAGTAGATCTTTATTCATAACATTTCTCAACTCTCTTGTCGTTGATGCTGCATAATATATTTTTGAGTTATCTGCATACATTACAATTTTAGCTTTTTCCAACACTAATGGTAGGTCATTTGTAAAAGTAGAAAATAAAAGTGGTCCCAAACCACTACCCTGAGGTACTCCACAAGTGACTGTTTTAATCTTTGAGAGACTTCCATTAAAAAAAACTGTTTGACTTCTGTCATTGCCAACAAAGGGTATAGAAAAATCAGACAATGTGATTTTCTGGATTCTTTATTTTTTTTCTCATTCTGTCTCTCATAGTTGAGGTATACCTAGGATGAAAATTACAGGCCTCTCATCTTTTTAAGTGGGAGAACTTGCACAATTGGTGGCTGATTAAATACTTTTTTGCCCCACTGTATATTTGTATTTTGTACAATTGTGGGAACGCCCCTTGTTTCTTTTATATCTGAATATGAGTCACAGAGATGTATATATTATATAAAATGAATAAAATCATTGCATCTCTTTCTGATTATCGCACATCATTTAATTAGAATTTAAGAACAGATCTCAGGTAATTAGTAGTTAATTGTCTCATGTCTACATCAGTAACAGCAGATTGAGTCAGTGCTGCCCCCTAGTGGCCGTGTCTTCACATTACAACGGCACTAAACCCACAATCTGAAATACTATATGATGTAAATACTTTAAAATATTAAATAGGAATTAAAAAAATAAGTGTTTGACAAAAACAACTAAATATTTAATAGCAAAGTAGCTGCTATGGTTCTTACCTGTCTTGTCCTTTTGGTGTTATTTGTTTGTTTCCTATCTTTTTGGCTTCTGTAAAATAATAATTTTATATAATTTGCTTTAATTATTATTCATGATTTTATAACTGTTATTATTTAATAATGTGCACTCATTGTTGTTGTTGTTGTTGCAGCACCAGAACAAAGTAACACTGTGAAGAGACAGAAGCAATACTTTATTAAAAAATATACACAAAGGGAACCAGGAAGAGAACGTCTTCACTGCATGTCAACGGTCAGCAGTCCTTTCAATTGAGATTTGAGAGATTTAGTGTGTGTGTTCAGATCAGATGTAGAGAGTGTGTGTGTGTGTTCTGATCAGACGTAGAGAGTGTGTGTTCTGATCAGACGTAGAGTGTGTGTGTTCTGATCAGAACGTCACCACTTTGGTTTGTTTGGGTTTGCTTTTCTTCACGGGAACATGAACGTCCTCGTGGTCTGCGCTCATGTTGTTCGACAGCCAGGGAAGTGTCAGCGAGTTACCTGAGATAAAAATAAATATAAATAAAAGACATGGTGGAGGAAGACGTGTTCAAATCCGTTAAGATATTTTATTTATATAGATATTTTCTACAGTTGATGTGTATATATTTACAGTGACATGGCCTGAAATGTATCGCTAATGGTTCATAATTGTCTGTACTTATATAGCCACTAGGCATGGGCGGTATCATTTTTTTCATACCGTCATACCTTGCTGACATCATACCGTGGTATACGGTATATGACGGTATCAGTCCCAATTTAAGGGGTCATTTCTCCCAAAAAAATTGTTTTTACTCACTATATCAACAGCCCCACCAAAAATATTTTCCAC
>NW_011344029.1:2570-12921 GCF_000735185.1 Notothenia coriiceps
TACTTAACAATATATCATCATACATAAACATTTTCCGGGAGTAAATACTTGACTTATTGAATAAAGTTTGCTATATTCACTAACTAGTTTGGCAATATTATTCCGTGCATGTGTTAAAAACCTTATTTCCATTTCATTCATTGGATTACTCGCGTGAATGTTTAGCACGTAAATGCTTTCGTTTTTAAAACCGTCCGACCTCGACTACAAAACCATCAACCAGTTGCATAGGATTAAAACATGTCAACACTCACTCACCCCGTCTTAAACATTCCCAAAGAAGTGCCTCTGTCTCTCGTTGTGCTGGATGAAGTCACTGGCGACGAGTAAACCCAAAATAGTCCCAAACAGGCACAGAGGCATTTTTCTTTTTTACTAGTTGTCCGAGTTCGGGGCCGGCAAATGCTGCCGCCATCTTGCTCAGCTCAGCTCTGTGCTGAGCTCTGAGAGCGGGAAAGACGGACTGCCCTCCCCTGCCCTCTGCTGGCGCGTGCTTTGCATTACAACCAATGTCGTCCCTGTCAAAACTCCGTGTCAGTGTAATAGAATGAAACGGATATGTGATTTGGCGCACAGTCTGTGACGTCACGGTATTGAAAATCATACCGACGGTATTTCCAAATACCCTGGTATACCGTAATACCGTCATACCGCCCAAGCCTAATAGCCACAGTCACCCTAACTTCATCTGATTCTTTTTAAGCGAGTTTTAGAAACAGAAGCAGAGACTCACTTGTGGCCTGGTGCTCCGGACAGTCCTTCTGAAAATGTTCCACTGAGCCACAAACCCGACAGCTCCCTCCTGCAGAAACACACACTCATTTAAACAGCTTTATAATAAACTCATATATAATGTGATGAATGTTGTGTTTGTACCTTGTGCATAAAGTCCTTTCGGATTATCAGGACAGCCACGTGACAGGTGGCCCGTTTTCCCACAGATGAAGCACTTAGCGTACGGGTGCTCTCCTGGAGAATGAAGACATACATGTTGTTAACGAGGTGCAGGAATGAGTCAGGAATCTCACTTTGACCTTTTTCACATAATATATATTTTTTTAAATATATTTTGAATTTTTTTTTCCTTTCTCAGTTTTTTTTTCTCTCATAATTTGAATTTTCCACTGTTTTTGATTTTTTTCCTCAGATTAGGATTTTTTTCTCAGATTTTGACTTTTTTTCTCATAATTATAAATGTCCACTGTGTTTGACATTTTTCACAGTTTTTGACTTTTTCCTCAGATTTAAAAGTGTTTTCTCAAATTTTGACTTTTTTTCTCAGATTATGATTTTTCTCATAATTTCAATTCTCCACAGTTTTTGACTTTTTTCTCATAAATTGACTTTATCTCAGATTTTGATTTTTTTCATCAGAATTTAGAAAATGGAGAAATCCCATAGAACCAGGGGAGATGCTGCCTTCAGGGTCCCACACAGAAACACACCACCTCTTCATTCATCTACTGTGAGTCTCAGCGTGTCCTCACCCAGCGCCGGGTCTACTTTAGCTCGGCACTTGGTGACCTCGTGCTCCGTGGAGCCGCAGCGGTAACAGATGCCTCGACCCATCTCCTCGTCCTGCTCCGCCTCCGGACAATCGGCCAATCCGTGACCAGGTTTCCTGCAGTTAAAGCACAGCTGCAGGAGGGAGGAAGCAATGAGAGAGATGAGTGAAATATCAGAGCCTTAAACCAGGACTACATCAGAGAAGCACTCATTTATTAAACCACAACAAAACAATGCTTTTCAGATTTTTTCTGAATTTGACTTTTTAATTTTTGGACTTTTTTCTCAGAATTTGATTTTTTTTCTCAGAATACGACTTTTATCTTAGATTTAGATTTTTTGGAGAATTCAATCTTTTCTCAGAATTTGCCTTTTTTGCACATTTGTACTTTTTTCTCAGAATTAGAATCTTTTCTCAGAATTTGACTTTTTTCTCAGAATTCAACTTTTATCTTAGATTTAGATTTTTTTGAGAATTCAATCTTTTCTCAGAATGTGCCTTTTATCATAGATTTCTTTTTTTTGGAGAATTAGATTTTTTTACAGAATTAGATTTTTTTTCTCAGAATTTCACTTTTTTGCACATCTTGACTTTTTTCTCAGAATTAGATTTTTTTTTTTCAGAGTTTCCACAAAGTAGAATCCCAGCGTCTGAGAGGAAGAGAGGATTTTCCCACCATGCTGCTCCTCTTGTCGTCCTGCCTCTTCACCCTCCGGTCCTCTCTTCTTCTGTCTTTATTCAGCGCCGTCGCCACCTCCTCTCTGATCTCCTGCATCTCATCTCCCCCTCCCATTCTCCCCCCTCTCTCTCCCATTCTCCCACCTCTCTCTCCCATCCTCAAACCCCCTCTCTCCCCCAGTCCCCCTCCTCTCCCCATCCCAGGAAGAGGCTGTCCGCTCTGCTGCAGATACTCCAGGAAGCCGTTCACATCTTCGCTCTCGTACTCTTTCTTCGGACGATTCGGCTTCTTCACGGCCGATCCTAAAGGCAGGATGGTGCCATATTTAATGCTGCCTGGGAGACCCTCTTTCCACCCTCCTCCTCCTCCTCTTCCTCCTCTTCCTCTTCCTCCATCTCCTCCTTCTCTTCCTCCTCTTCCTCCTTCCCTCAGCTGACTCCAGGGAGTCGCTTCTGATGGTTTGTGTTTGTGGACGTTATTCGCTCTTGCCCACCTCGTCATGACTGCAGCTTCTGTCTGAAGAGAAAAAGGTAGATGGAATAATTGACATCATAAGGTTCACAAACTAAAAGGAATGGTTGACAAAAAAAAAGGCCATGTCACAATTACTCAGGCAAACATAATTGTTATCCACAATATTACCCCGAAGAAATCATCACCATTAAAAATGTAAAACGGCACAGAAACACATTTAATAATTATAATAATACATTTTATTTATCAAGCGCATTATCAAGTGCTCAAAGACGCTTTACAGATATGAGAAAATATAAGAAAAGGTCAAAAGTCTAATTAAGATTGAGCAATAAAACCACGTGTGTCACAAGGACAATCACACGTCTGGTCGGGGACTTGAACCGGCAACCCTACGGCTCACAGTCCAAGCCCCTACTGACTGAGCCGCTGCCGGACAGATGATAACATTTCTGATCAAATACCTCGATATAGATATTGAGGAACATATTGTGGGGTTCAGGTTTGGTGCTTTAATCGGTGCGTAATACTATATTAAATACTATGAGTTTAAACCAGCCTGCAGCAGGAAATCCAGAAACATCTGATATAATATAAAATATTAAGCTGAAAAATCAATGTGGTTTTGATTGCTGGGCTTTTACTTGGAGTATTTTAACAATGTGGTTTTAGTACATTTTGTCCGGCAGTTCTTTTTTTCAAGTCCCCGAACAGACCTAAATATGGAGTGTGGACTGCTACTTGGAGAGGTCCCAGTTCACCTTAAAAGCAGAGAACACATGTCGCTGTGTGCTCTGCATGTGTGACCATTACAGAGGGTTTCATCCCTCCCATTCTATTCTAGTACTTTAAAGTAAGATTCAGAAGCTTGAAGCACAAAATAAGAAACACTAAATTCAGGAATAATACACACCTTCTAGACAAGGCACGCTTTCTAGTTTTTATCTTATATGTTTGTGTGTTTGTATAGTTTCTTAATATTTAACTGTGCAACTGCCTGTCATACTGTGTATATGACAATACAAATAATAAATAAAAAATACCTTGTAACGTGTCAAACATTCCAGAACATGTCTGCAGTTATTAGATTTAATTGCAATTTGAACCGAGTAGTAAATAAAAACATTTACGACAAATAACTTTGTTGTTTTTCTAATGAAACGTCTGTTAGCGTGTTAGCAATAACATAGCATTATCTTAGTTTTTAAAGAATAACAGCACTTTCTGAGCTATTGAGTTAACCCAACATATAACGATAGTTTAACGTAACCTTTTACAACGGAACAAATCTTTTAAATAATGTAAATAAAGGCTAAAAATAACATTACCTTCAGAGGTTTTCAGCCCATGTGTTTTCTTTTTTAACCCGGAAGTGACTGTCTCTACTTCTTCTACGTTGATAATTGAGGTATCGGAAACGACCGAAACGCTGCACCGCGCCACCTGCTGGACCGGAGGCAGATGACAAAATGGTGAACATATAATATATCATATCATCATTATTTACAAATAAAAACTATTTAAATTAGAGTGTGTATTTTTCTTTCATATTGCCACACTTGGTAACCGTTTTATAAAAGCAATAGCTCACTTCAGGCCGTGATATATGCTCATTATATCACAGCCAAGGGGGTTGTCGACGCGTCGGGCCGAACCACGCCCCTTAGCTGTGATATAATGAGCATATACCACGGCCTGTCGTGAGCTATTGCTTAAATATACCAAAGTGGTGACGTTCTAATCAGAACACACACACTCTACGTCTGATCTGAACACACACTCTCTACGTCTGATCTGCACACACACTCTCTACTTCTGAAATATTTTTTTAAAGAAATGTCAGTCTAATGACTTTTAAGTTAAATTCAATCAATCAGTCAAAGTGTATTCATAAAAGCCCAATATCATTAATTCTGCAAATCTCTCAGGGGGTTTCACAGTGTGTACAGAATACGACGCACACTGTTATCATACTTAATATATCATTTACAGTTATTGCTAAATCAATACATCGCAAGGCGTTTCTTTGATTCCATTTAGACAATTGAAGTTGCTCAAATCAATAGTTTAATTTCAACAATAACCAAACATATAAACTCAAAGTATTGGACGCTAAATATTATTGTATCATTTTTGTTATACAAGCAACCCTTTAATGACATATCTGCTAATTCTATGAATTGCATGTATTGTTGGGTATTTTTAATTGATCTTATTCTATCAACTTGAACACATCTGAATAAATAGGAGTAAAAACTCTGATAGCAGAAGGTTCAGATCCACATGGAGATAACATTATGACATGCCTGTGAACCTGACCCCCTGATCCGAACACCAACGCACAACCCACTGCACCACACGCCACCACACGAGATATCAGCTGATTTCAATTAACTGCTAACGAGGCAGAGTTAGTATCAGATGTGTGTGTGAGAGCGTGTGTGTGAGAGACCTCTGACAACATGCTGCATCTCATCCTCGCTGCATTGCTTTTGGTCCAATCCTCTAAACATGGTAGGAAATAGAATTATTGAAATATACTTTAAAGCAAAACATGAATTGACTACTTTATTTCTTGTTGTTTTAGTCGCCTCCAGCCCTTTACGTGAGGCTAACGATGGTACGTTTGTGTTCAATTTAAGTCTAGTTGCATCAATAAGTCACACTTTTCCAGATGTGTGCTTTTTAATTTAATTTGAATGCATTTAAATGTATTTTTACAGCGGCTCAGGACGACTGGATAACCAAAGTGCTGAGTTACATGGAGTCTAACCCCGAGACTTTAGAAGGTCAGTGTTTTATCTGCTCCAAATATCTGGAACAAGCTCCCAGAAACCTGCAGGCCCGCTGCAACTCTGACTACTTTTAAATCCAGACTTTTCTTGTTGCCGCTGCTTTTAATTGAAACTGAGCGGTTGTGTTTCGTTTTTGGTTAATGAACATTTGGGGCTAGTAACCCCAGGGAATCAGTGGGGACTCTGTCCTGGCTGGTTTTCTCTGTGTATGCTGCTCGGGACGCATGTGCCATACAAGTGTACACAGCTCAGAGAAACCTTAAAGAAACTCATCAGTAAAGTAGGACTTCTGTGTGAACTATTCATATCTTAAACTGCACTGTAACTTTTACTAATGTATTTTTTATATTATTGTTTCTTTTATTATCTTTTCTTTTAAATGACTGTTTAAATGCCTTTGTCTGAATGTCTTTCATTTGTGTAAAGCGCCTTGTGTTGAAAGGTGCTAAATAAATAAACTTGCCTTGCATTTAATATTCACAGCTTTAACAAACGAGGGCAGTCTGTTTTTGATTGAGATTTTTCTAAATGTTGACAGAGCTGATGACCAAGGACTATGCCGTGTTGGAGGGAGACATTGTGTTGTTGGTGAGAGAAACATGTAAATTCAACTTACTATTGCTGTAGTTTTAACTTGTAACTCTTAGGTTTTATTGCACAAAGCTGAAGGATGTGTTTGACATATTTTTAAAAAGAAATAGTCAAAATTAAAGCAGCAGTAGACAATATTTCCTGACTTTGAGCTCAAAACACCTTTTTGAAACTACATTACCCATCATGCAACTCCATGACTTTTGTCCATATTTTAAACAATTGGTGTGTGTATATCAGTGGCGGTTTTACGGGGTGGCAGCTGCCACCTCAGAAAAATGTCTTGCCCAGTTGGCAAATATGATTGGCGGCGATTTCCTTTCAACGGGGGACAGCGCAAAACGAGAAGCATTTCGGATCCAAGTAGACTGAAGGAATGAGGTATTTGCGGTCAGTGACCGCAAATACCTCATTCCTTCAGTCTACTTGGATCCGAAATGCTTCTCGTTTTGCGCTGTCCCCCGTTGAAAGGAAATCGCCGCCAATCATATTTGNATTATTTCCCTGTCTCAATCCAAATTGAACTGCATGAAATAAAAAGGGCGACCTGGAGCCAATCCTGCAATTTCCCCATGTGAAAGAGTTGACATGCTGGGGTCTGGGGAGATTCTCCCCCAGGAGATTTTTTGAAATACTAACATAAAATACACATTCTGGTGCTCTCTTGAAAAGAAAAAATAAATACATCTATTACAACACGACATATTTAAAAAAAAATGAATGCCATTTTAGTTTTTTGTTACTTTGTTCTGAAAGCTGAACCTGCTGCTCCTCACAGAGAGAAGAGGGGAGAGGCTGTGTGAATTACTTTACATTGTGGGGTAGGCTACAGCCATACCAAGAAATGGTTTAGCCCCACCATGAAAAATGATGTTAAAGTAAGCAAAATAAAGTCCGCCAACTCGCGCTGAGTAAATTGCACAGACAGCAGTTAGTTAGATTGGTTTCAATAGCCACTTGTCTGGAAATACCGAAGACTAGAAACGGTTTTGAAATGTTTTAGTGATCGTCTTCTTAATAGAACATCTTTGATAATGTCTTCTGGCCAATCAGAATCAAGATAACGGCGTGGTGTTGTTGCAGGAAGTCCCGACGGAGAATACTTTTGCTGTAGTACATCTCTATATACATCGATACAACATTACGTGTTGATAGAAATCAACACGTAATGAAATAAGACCCCACGGTTTGATGATTGATAGGTGTGTGGGCTGTCTTTCATTTTGACACACAGAGCAATGGGGGCTATCCACCCTTATCCACAATGTAAAGTCATTNTCATGCATTTTAAGGACATTTCTGCGAACTCCTGCTAGGGGAATGATCAGAAAAATTCCAATCCAGGACAAGTTCAGCCCATATCTAATGTGATGCTAAATTTCGAAGGAATGGTTGATCGCTCAAACGATGAGCTCGTAAGCGAACAAAGAATTTTCCTTTTGACGATTTACATGTCACAAATTACTCCAAACTACTCTCATATAGTTTTTCCGATATTCACGAAACGCTGTATACAAATTTCTCTTATGATTGCGGACATATTTCAAATTTGCTTTTATTAGCCCCGCCCCCCAGGAAGTTGGCCATATTCAACTATGTGCGTTTTTCATGCATTTTAAGCACATTCTTGCAAACTCCTCCTAGGGAAAAGTTCAAAAAAATTCCAATCCAGGACAAGTGAAGCGCATATCCAATGTCATGCTACTTTGAGAAGGAATAGTCCTTCGCTCAAACGGGGAGCTCGTAGGCTAACGGAGAATGTACCATTTTTGACCAATTATATGTCAGATAAACTACTGAGACCTGCCGGTCTGCCACACACACACACACACACCACCACACCTACACATTGTACAACAAACGGCTCCTAAAGCATATACTAAATATCAGGCTACAGCCCTTGTATATTTTATTATGTGAAGCACTATATGGTTTCATGAAAAATATCTACTGTCGATTTGTAGATATCTACTTAAGCATACAAATAAAGTGTGAAATGTAGGCCTGTTACATATATTATTGAGCGATATATATTATACACACTGTTCTGCTTTCTGCACTGACCTCAGCAGCTGTTCTCACTGTAAACATTGCCTCACAATGAAAGCATAACCTAACATCCAGGGGAGATGTGATTAGTGAGTAAACAAATGGTAAAGGGCAGAAAGTCTGTTGTGTATTTCTAGTAGTAACTGAAGTACTTGTACTGCAGTAATTTAATACTTCTTTTAGTTGTGCTTCGTACGTGGGCTTAATCGGTGGAAAGCAGCCGGTGTACGTGGGGACGCAGTGCATGTTGGGAAACATCGTGCATGAGATCCTGCACGCTCTGGGTTTCCATCACGAACACACGAGGAGCGACCGCGACCAATACATCACCGTGCTGAATCAAAACATCATGGAAGGTAACCCTGTGTACAAATATACAAATACTCTGCACTTGTTACAGTTTTTTTTTTAAAACAGTTTTTCATTTGTGTGTTTTAACCCACCAATACTCCCACCGATACCACTACTTGGCAGGAGATTTAACTCGCCATACCTTAGCTAATTTTTACATATTGTTTTATTTAATATATGTAATATTTACTCGGATATTTATTTAACATTTGTTAATTACATTTAACTCGATATAACTTTTTTTTAAATTAATATATTATTTATCTGACTCACCATAACGTAGGTATTTATTTATATTGATCCAACCCACTTTAATAATTGACTCATTTGTAATTCATTTAATTCTCCTAAATTAATTATTTTTTCCTTTATAAAAAAACAACCTTTCTCTTTTCACTAACTCTGAAATGTGTATAATTATTTTTGTTTATTTTAATTTGCCTAATCATAAAGTATAAAACATGTCTTATTTCTGTGATGAAGTGGCGTTATTGTGTTTCAGGGAAGGAGAGAAACTTCAACAAGCAAAGCGGAGAAACGTTCGGCCTGGAGTACAACGCCGAGTCCATCATGCACTACGGAGGGTAACCTTTAGATATTCAGATCAATATCCTACATTATATTAAATAACATAAAACAACAGAATATTAACAGGCAATTACAAATATATTTTAAAAGTATGTATTAGACAAAATAAATCAGAAAATAAGTAACATTTTGATTTGTAATCTTTCCAGTGACTACTAAGTTATTATTAATAAAACAATTATTTAGGTGCATTTTTCTGATTTTAAATACAGTTTACCCAAGTCCCATTCTCAGTGGGAAGCGAGTTGTAGTGTAGTTTCTGTACGGTTGTAGTGTAGGTACTTTTACTGTAGTAACGAGTACTTCCAGAGTAGTGTAGATACTTTTACAGAAGTAATGAGTACTTCCTGTGTGTAGTGTAGGTACTTTTACTGCAGTAATGAGTACTTCCTGTGTGTGTAGTGTAGTATTAGTACTTTTACTATAGTAACAAGCAGGGGTGCCGCCAGGGATTTTGGGCCCCATGAAAAGATATCACATTGGGCCCCACCACCAGGCCCAGGCCACGCCAACCAAGCACAATGCTGTAACCACACCTCCAGAACCCAACCTGTAAGCAACATTCTGCTGCAGTAGAATTCACTATTTGATATAACACTAACATTCCTGACAATAGACCTCAATAGTCATCTTTTGTCTGTACATGCCTTTTTAATAACATTTTTGAATGGAACATTCATGAATCTAAATAAATATAACTTAAATATACATGATCTCTTAAAATAAAGTGAACATTAACACCAATATTATCATTTATAAAATGCTATAACAAAAAAAAAACATAAGCAGCAGATTTTTTTATTAAATATACCAACTACAAAATAAGCGGGTATTAGAGTGTAAATGGACAACACAACACAACGGAAATGGAAGTGAAAAGGCCTGATGGTGGAGCTAAATCAGAGCCTGTTACCTGTTCTCAGTCTTTTTCTCATCATGCATCTTCTGTGTAGTGATCCAATATCGTTACCATAGCCTTGCCATTTAACAGTTATTACGAGCCCTGGCTCAGCCTTACTCACCAAGAGCCCAGCGCCTAGCCTTCTTACAGGCAAAGTCACTGATCAAGTCCTTGAAGTCCAGCTTTCTAGCCAACTGGCTTTCAATGGACAGCATGGCAAGACTGCAAAGCCTTATGGGGGGACAGGGCTGCTGAGCCTAGAGATGGATCTGTTGGTCCTGGCACCAGGGGGAGGGACAACTGATTTAGTATGAATAGACGCTAGACATGTACCTCTGCATTTATTAAATGTCAGCTAAAAGAGCAGTGAAATTAAAAACCTCAGCATTTTCTGTGAAGATATTAACAGTACTTAA
>NW_011344029.1:12960-23306 GCF_000735185.1 Notothenia coriiceps
AGGGAAGTGTTTGTGAGGAGCAGTAGCGTGGCGTGGGTAAAAAATGAGGGGAAGCCAATAATACGTCCTTTCTTTTGGGTCGGGGGTGTGGTGGTCAATGTAATAACGTAACTAGATGAGTGATTACAGCACCCGGTATCATTTTACACACATTTGTATCATACAGGTGCAGGACTTACACACGCCTGTTATCTGACCGACAGGTCCGCACGCACTCTCCAGCCGAAACTCTAATAAGCATTAATTCACAAACTAAATCAGGAGACCTTTAACGTTTTACGTCCAATTAGCATATTTTTTCCTCGCTGTACACAGCTCGACTTTGGGCATTGGCCTGTCATCAGATTGTATTTGTTGTTGCTGCTGTAGCGGAAGTGTAGTACAATTATTTTTGATTAAATACTCCAAATCTCCACCCTCCATAATTGCACTTGCTTCAGTTGCTTGCTACTTTCTAACGGCGGTGAGAGTGGTGAAGTGGCGCTATCTATCTTCTATCGATTAGATTTATGATTCGGAAATTATAAAAGTAGGGTAGACATGTGGATATTATCAGGCTGAACAAAACGTGCATTTAAAATGCACGTTTTGTTCAGCCTGATAATATCCACATGTCTACCCTACTTTTATAATTTCCGAATCATAAATCTAATCGATAGAAGATAGATAGCGCCACNTGTTCCAATGTCCAGCGTACTTGGAATTCTACCGAGCCCGGCGTACTTCGTAGCGCGAAATTTCGAGGCTGCACATGTGTTGACTCCGCGGTCTTAAAATCCCCACAATGCNCTGTGGACCTGTTTGCTCTGTAGGCAAACTGCAGGGGGTCCAGAGAGTCAGGGAGGGAGGAGGTGATGAATGATTTGACTAACCGCTCAAAGCACTTCATTATGATGGAGGTGAGTGCTACTGGGCGGTAGTCATTGAGGCTGGTGATTTTTGTCTTTTTGGGGACAGGAACGATGATGGAGTTTTTAAAACATGTGGGGACTAAAGACTGCAGCAGGGACCTGTTGAAGATATCTGTGAACACCTCTGCCAGCTGAACTGCACACACCCTGAGAACACGGCCAGGGATGCCATCAGGTCCAGGAGCCTTGAGTGGGTTAAGAAGAGGGGGTAGAGGACCTGTGGTTCTAGGAAGTTGGGATCGCTTTGTGGAATACCTGACCTCTAACTGTAGCCTGACTGTAGGACTCTCACAAAAGGGCCTTTGTACAATTATTCTAATCAAGCATCCTTTGTTGTTATTATTTTATTTTATGATCGCTGTCGTGTCTGATTGGTAATCTTACACCTTTGTATTTTTCTCTTTTCTTTTAACCAGGAACACTTAACCAGTGGCGAGCCGTGACTTTTATACCTAGGCCCNGAAAATAAAAACCGCTGATTCAGAAATAAAAAAATCAGAAACAGGTCTATTACCAGGTAGGTTGACACGTGCGAGCAATTTGACTAGGTGTCGTGGTGCATACAAGTCAAACTAAAATAAAAAACACAGATAGCGAACTATTTTAAGAACACTTTAATAGTAGAGGACCTGTGGTTCCAGGAAGTTGGGATTACTTTGTGGGATACCTGACCGCTAACTAGTAGCCTGACTGTAGGACTCTCACAAAAGGGCCTTTGTACAATTATTCTAATCAAGCATCCTTTGTTGTTATTATTTTATTTTATGATCGCTGTAGTGTCTGATTGGTAATCTTACACCTTTGCATTTTTCTGTTTCCCCTTAACCAGGAACACTTAACTAACATGCTTTGTAGCTTGACCTTCCTCTTTCTGTATGCTGTACCGTGTGAGCTATGTACCATGTATGTTCATAAATAAAAACGTTAGTAACAAAACCAAAAATAACACTATAATAACATTAAAAATAAGAAAAATTAACAACATCTGGCCAGCTGAGCAGGAAGTGATGAGCAGCTGGGCGTCGGTTCCCATCGGCCCCCCGGGACACCCAAAGGTGTGACTCCTGACACTTCCTGGGGGACGGGTGACTGATGCTGTCGACACTGAGTCTCTATGGTGACGGGGCATGGACCACTCACCCCCCCCCCCACCCCCTCGTCTCCATAGCTCCACACAACCAGGCTGGGTAGCATAATAAACACCCGGCTCTGAGCTACCCATGTAGATGCTATCGGACAGCAAAAATAACAAACCCCCGAGACCCTTTTCCTGGCTGGAGCCGAAGAACAACGCCCCCCCCCACTCCCCGCTTTTTAAACCAGGGGGGGGGGTTCAGGGACCTGCAGAGCTCCACAGCATGGGTGGCTGAGAGAGGGGAAGTGAGGCATTCATGACAAATTCCCCAAAGAGAGACCTCTAAATATTTTTCTTATCCTAAACGTCCACAACTCTGGAACGCACTGCATATACATGTCATTCTCTCACTGGCACAATAATAGAGGATTAAAGTGGAATTTAGCTATTTGGATTTAGCAATTGAATTGTTGCCCGATACTTTTGTTTCAATTATATATATTAAAAAATAGGAATATATTCCAGAATACCCCTTAGATTAAATAACAGTGGTTGGGGATACTGCCATGAAGATATTTCATTACCTTTACAAGTATATGAACAATTAATTAAAGTTTCCTCGTTTTTAATATTTTTTTGAGCAAGTATAAATCTTCTTAAGAATACATATCAAATATTGTATTAATAAAATGGCTCTTGTTACATAAAATACATCGTCATACCTTATGTGAATATAAAATAGGATGTTTTTATTTCATCATTATTCATTTATACATTATTATAAGTTATATATCTGTTAATATAGCATTACATTTAATAAGTGGATCTTTTATTTATAGAGTCAACAATTAAACTCCATAAGATTTGAACACATTAATGAAGTCTTAAAGGTCCCATGTCATGCTTTTCTGGTTATTACCCGTCCCCTTGTGTGTTATGAAGGTTTTTCTGCATGTAAACGGTCTGCAGAGTCACAAACCCTCAAAGTACACCCTGTAGCGAGTAAAACTCTAACACAGAAAATACCTCCCCAAAACGCTTCGTTGGAGATACGTCACTGTCCATTGATTCTTCCGGGTAACTCATGATGTCATGCGTTACCCGGAACCAAATGGACCAATCCGTGGAGCTGTTACGTTACGTCCACGGAACCGTTACGTTAAGCCCCCGCTGATTGGTCCAAATTGACCAATCCACGGACTTCCTCACACACACACTCAGTGCAGGCAGCTCTGCTGATCTCTCCTCCCTGGCTGCAGGCTGATAACAGGCAGTTGGGATCGAGGCGAAATTCTCTCTGCAGACCCATTCTCACAGCGTTTATCAACCTTTTTCTTACTCAATATCAAGCCACACTTATTGTTTTTACTTCGGCTGTGACTTTGTGTGTGCTCAGGATGAGTTTGGCTGTGTATCGCTAAACAAGGAAACCAAACCTCCACGGAGCTCAGCGCGATTCACAACGTCCCGACCAATCAGAGCACACTGTGCTCACAGGGAGGGTGGGGGCTGGAGCCGTTAAAGGCAGAGTGAAATTCAGTGAATACACATCGTTTACAGAGATGCTGGATGAGAAACCAATGTGAGTTTGGAAAATTGCACAATATAAATCTATTCTAGTAGACCTCAACAATGGAATTATGATCAGTGAAATGGTCATGACATGGGACCTTTTTTAATATGGTTATCCTGCTGAACTGAAGTATCATAAACGTTTGTCTGACATAATAACAAAAATCCCATGGAGGAATCTCATTGGACCAGGGAGATGCTGCCTTCTGGGAAAAACACAGAATGACTGCAAGCCACATCATGCTTCACTTTCTCCCTCTTTACCAGATCCTCCCAAAAAGACTGGAGGAAATTAAACGTCAGCAGCCACTGGAGGGCGCCTCAGCACCGGGGAGCCTCAACATATTTGAATAAAAACGAAAGACACACTCCATATCTCTCTTTCTACTGCTTTCAAACTGATCACACTTATCTTTACGTACCTCATTGTCAAAAAGGGTGGCTTCTCAATGCCAATACTCCTTTTTAAATGTAGGTGTAAAGATCACTAAATTAATCAATCTTCTAGAAATGGCTGCTTTGTTGAAACATTCATGTTAATTATAAAACCTTTAGTTTTATACATTTTTTTAAAATACTTTTCACTACGATTTCTATTTGTAATTATACCTTTATCATCCAGATTTTTCTGACTGCAGCTACATTTTAGATCAGTGGTGTCGAACTCAATTTAATCGCCGGCCACATCAGCATTAGGGCTGCACTCAAAGGGCCGGTTGTAACTTTAAGACTATATCAAAATAATCGATATGACATTATTGCCTCTGAATTGGATTATTATCAGATAGGGTAATAACTTCATAATTAACTGCATCTGAAAGCAGAAGTCTGGGGCAAATAATTGCAAGTCTCTTCAGTGAGAATGTCATAAAATGATTTTAAAAGAAAAGCCAAATTCTGGAAAAAGTAACATTTAAAAATAAAAGAGTCAAATTCTGAGTCTAATTTGAGATGCATTGTGGGACATGTAGTTTATGGGCAACGTGCTTCTGTAAATCATCACGTAACCGTATAATAAACATATAATATTCTTTGCAAGCTCTTGTGGGGCCACAGTAAATGAAGTCACGGGCCGGATTTGGTCCCCGGGCCTTGAGTTTGACACCCCTGCTTTAGATGAACATTAATGACCATTAACTGTCATAAAAAGCAATCATTAATTCTGCAGCGGGACATCTTTCCCCTGTGTCTCCCACAGACCTGCATACATTTACATCCCATTACAGCAGATATTAAACACAATACATGGAGACAAAGATATCACTGCAGTTATTAGTTTGAAAGGTTATGAATAATGATGAGACTCTTACAGAGAGTAATTAAGGACGATTATATGAAGCCAAATGTAAAAATACTAGTGTGGAAATGATGCAGTGAGTTATTGATTTATTTGTGCATCCCGAGAATAAAGGTGATGGGTTAATACCTGCAGCTCAGAGGAGATTGATTCACGACGATGGGATCATTTAGATTAATAAATCATCTTTACTGCAGAAACATCAGACAGGAAGTGATGGGAACAACTCGTCTCCAGTTATCTGATGAATAATAAAGAATAAATGTTGTTAAAATTCAGTTAATTTGACAAAAAAAAAATCCAGTTTCACTTAAACTCTTAACATTAAATCATGTTTTCTATCAAATAAATGCTCCTTTCTACTCATTTATGTTCAGATTTTAAAGAAACACATTGAGTGGTTTGCAGCTTTACCAGCATGCATTGTTTTAAGGGTAAAAATCTCTTAGATATGATTATTTTGTACAGGAATTAACATTTTGATGGAAGCGGAGGCAAATTAAAAACAATTATGTACCATTAGGTAAATTGGAATAACAAAAGCTGCATGTGTGGAAGATGTGTCTAAAAAAAAGAAATGAAATGGCAAGTCCAATCAATACAGAATATCAAACCAGAGAATATCTGACATGAATGACAGGATCACCACTAATTGATACAAATCCATACGAGAGTGGAAAAATAACTAAATACCCCTCTCTGATTAAAAGATAAAGCCATCTGTTCCTGTTTCTCTTTGACTCACACCGGACATGCAGCGCGCATTTGGAGAGAAGCTAAGCGTAAAAAGGCGCGTCTCCGTTTCTCTGGATCCTTCCGCGTCAAATCCTCCAAACTCAGTCCGAGTAACAGAGCGTCTCCAGCGGCTGCAATCACAGCAGCAGCCTGGGGAAACAGAAGCTGAACACGCGGATACAAATGCTTTAAATCCGGGGTTTCCGCTGTCTTGGAAACTTTCTCTTTTCACACATCCTCTGACCGGATCTCTGCCATCTCTAACCCGGAGAGTGGACATCATCACCGGGTGGTGTTCTGCAGATTTCCACCAGATAATACACTTTAAAACTCGGACTGAGCATCTGAAGAGAAGATCGTTATTATCCCAGTAAGTTTGAGGTGATTTCCCTCTTGTTTTCCTTTGTGTTCTGAAGTGTTTACTGGGACAACATCTGGATCCCTTTAACGAACAGGTCATGTGCAGTTACTGGGATTTAAATGGATTAAATGCATATAAATAGACTTCAATGGGAACATCTAATCCTCTAACACAATTATACTGCACAACATATATTGAGGCACTTATATATATTTGAATAAAGTACACAAGCAGCTGCAGATGGGCAGGATTTGATATGAGAAGAAAAGATAAATCAGGAAATAAAATCCCCAAATTGGAAACCCTCACCCTGAGCTTCTTCTGCTACACATGTGGTTTAAAACACACGTGCAAAGGGGATTTAAGTCCATTTTATTTACTGTTTGAGCTCCAAAATCTCACATTTCCTTCATCTCATATAAAGCCTGAAAACAAAGGGCTTGGTAGTTTCCACTCCGGACCTCCAGGTGGCGCCACTTTAGCTACAATACTAACATTGCTAGCATTAGATTTAGCATGTCTTATAGCTTCTGGTCTTTATTTGAGAGTTCTGTTTGTTATCATTTACTTCTGGACATCCCTGAAATATAAGTTTCCTGTCCGTTCAAGTCTAAGTATCAACAACAATTAGCTTTGGAATATCCGGTAGTTGAGTAGAAGTACTCAGACCTTGTAATTAGTAAAAGTAGAAGTACTCAGATCTTGTACTTGAGTAAAAGTAGTACTCAGATCTTGTGCTTGAGTAAAAGTAGAAGTATCAGAGTGTAGGAATACTCTGTTAGAGTAAAAGTCCTGCATGCAAAATGCTCCTCAAGTAAAAGTATAAAGTATTATCATCAAAATATAGTGAAAGTATCGACAGTTAAAGTAGTCATTCTGCAGATTGGTCCAACCCTCTCTCTTTTCCTCCGTACCCAAATCTCTAAAAACGGGGGAACAACGGAGCTGATCCAGATTTGCGTCCGATATGACGTAATATCTGAAATGTGAACCCACGGCATATCAGAAACGTTGCTATCAGAAACAATGCCCGACTGTTTTGGACGTAATATGGTCGGTGTTTACATTAGCATGGCTAACACTCAGAGCTAACCTCTACTGGAGAGCATGTGTGTGAAGAAGCAGGAAGTAAAAAGGAACTCACCTTGTGGTATAACCGGCAAGAGAGAAAGCCTTTGAGCTCCATACTGTTTCAGAGAGAATCCTTGATAATCCATGATATGGCGTTTCATCACGGCAGTGTTTAAAACACTGCCGTGATGAAACGCCATATCATGGATTATCAAGGATTCTCTCTGAAACAGTATGGAGCTCAAAGGCTTTCTCTCTTGCCGGTTATACCACANAAAAAAAAAAATATACAGCGTTTCGTGAACATCGGAAAAACTATATGCGAGCAGTTTGGAGCAATTTGCGCCATGTAAATCGTCAAAAATGGTGTATTCTCTGTTAGCTTACGACCTCCACGAGGGATTTCTCAAAAATGTGCTCCGCAATTAAGTATCATATTGGATAGGGGCTGAACTTGTCCTGCATTGGAATTTTTCCGATCATTCCCCTAGGAGGAGTTCGCAAGAATGTGCTTAAAATGCATGAAAAACGCACATTTTTCAAAATGGCCGACTTTCTGGGGGGCGGGGCTAATGGAAGGCAATTTGAAATATGTGTGCAATCATAATAGTAATGTATATATTGCGTTTCGTGAATATTGGAACAAATATATTTGAGTAATTTGGAGTAGTTTGGAGTCATTTGCGACATGTAAATCGTCAAAAATGGTGTATTCGCTGTTAGCTTACGACCTCCACGATTGAGCTATCAAAAATGTTCTTCTAAATTTAGCATCATAGTGGATAGGGGCTGAACGTGTCCTGGACTGGAATTTTTCCGATCTGTCCCCTAGGAGGAGTTCGCAAGAATGTGCTTAAAATGCATGAAAAATGCACATATTTCAAAATGGCCGACTTCCTGGGGGGCGGGGCTAATGGAATCTATTTACAAATATGTCCGCAATTCCATGAGGAATGTCTGTGCCAAAATTCGTGAACTTCTGAGAAACTATATGTGACTACCACACAATAGGGGGCGCTAGTGAGCAGTTTTTTTGAAAAATTACGTTTTTTTTTTTACATTCTCGAAAAGGTTGCGTCCAAAGCTCATTTTATGCCATCGGAATAAAAAAAAATGCATAGGCCACGCCCACATTGTGCATTTGTTGCGACACTTTAAAATCTCAGTTCGTAGTCACCTCCAGAGTATGTGTAAAAAAAAAAAAAAATAAAAAAAAAAAATACAAATTGTATTCGTCCATCAGTTCTTGAGTTATAAATTGGTGGTGTTTTTGGCACCCCCTATAGTCCAACATGAAAAGGCTTTGGTGTGCCTATTCCCCAATACAGAACCTATCCACCAAAATATGTGATGTTTGGATACATTGTTGATGAGTTATGAGCATTTCTTTCTAAGCCCCGCCTTGTTGCGAGTACATTTTGATTCATGGCGGCAATATTTATCGTTTGAACATGCTCATTTTCTACGGTAATGTGTCTTACCCTCCACCGATGCTGTATAGAAAGTTAGGTGTTGAAAAACTGAAATTTAAGTTAATGTCACTGTTTTTGTAAATTATACCAATTAAAAAATAAATAAAAATGTCGGCGGAGCTTAGGGTTCCAAGAGGATTATTTGTAGAGCAGGTCCACCCGGATATGTGTGCAAAATGTCAGGTCATTCGGAGTTACAGTGCGACTTTGTAAATGTATTCCGATATGGGATTTTGATCGGTGGCGCTAGTGAGCAGGATGGAATATTTAACCCATTGACTCCAGAATATTGAATTTTCCCCCGGTCCTGGTGTCCGTGCAAAATTATACAACTTTTGAAGCGTCCTAAAGGCCTCAAAAACAGGAAACGCCAGCACGATAATAATAATAATAATAATTCCACCTTCGTGCTAGGACGCCGTTGGGTCCTAGCGCTCCGTGCTCGAGCCCTAATAAAGCGCTCCTCACCCTTTGCTTGTGTTGAAGGTCAGGTAGTTTGTCTCGGAGGTTCGTCTGTGGAACGTCACACACGTGTGTTCGGACACCATATCCATCGCAGAGAGGATGACCTCCGTGCGACTTTCTGCAGAAACACAACAGTGAAATCAAATATTATGAATACTCTGAAAGTAGAAATAAAACCCCTGATCTGAACCCACCTAACTCCGGGCTGATGGTGAACGGGATCTCTCTGCTCGGCCAAACTCTCTCCACTGCATTCCTGTCATTCTGAAGGTCAAATAACACACACACACTTTATCAGGTGGAACAAAGACACACATACTTACCTACAATCTACAATTTGAGCTTCTGCCTTGTAAGCATATCATTGAGACACATGTTATTTGGTGTCTATTTGTAGTCATTTTGAGTCTTTGTAGTCATTTGACGTCTACTTGTAGTACATTATAGTTCTCTTGTCGTGGTTTTAAGTCTCCTTTTTTTGTAGTCATCTTTTATCTCATTCTGGTTTTCCATAGTTGCGAGTCTCTTTGCATAACTTTCAAGCCGTTTTGGTTCTTTTGAGGTCGTTCTGCTTCTCATTTTAGTCACTTTTATGTAATTTTTTTAATAATCTTTATAGTGGTTTTGCTGCCTTTCATATCTGTTGATGCATGTAGGCATCATTTCACTTTTTGTTGATATACACCAGGGGCGGATCTAGACAAATATTCATGGGGTGGCAAGAGAATTTGAGGGGTGGCATCCCCTGGCAGAATGCTGATTTAATCGCAGTCATATCAATCAATGTTAACTTGGAAAGCCACAATATTGATATTTTAACTCAATATCATTAGGTGACATTATTGTGGCACATCAGTAAAGCCTTACATCTAAATATATAAGGTGGCAGACATAATTTAATGAATTTTAACTGAATGAGTTGGTTTAACTCTTAGACCAGCAGGGGTACCAAATATGCAGACTGCTGCAATAAGTACATTAATTAACTGTCTCATCGATGTGTGTCTGTATGAATATGATAATATTAACAATCATATTATTCCTATCAGCTGTCAATCACTGTTATGATTCACATATTCAGTGTTATTATTAAATAAACTATATTTGTTGGAGTTAATGATGAATGTTCCTCAAGATGCTGCTCACCTTCCTTCAAATTTGAAAGGCAAGTAATTATATCATACCAAAATAATCAAATGAACAGTTCAGCGCCCCACGACTTCATTGAAAACAGTTACAACCTGGACTTTACATCAGAAAGAACAAACATTAAAGAAATGACTAGCTGCATCAGTTAGGGTTAAAAAATGTGTATTCAGCTCAAACATATACATCGCTGCAGTTATTATCCAGTGGAAAGTCCTTACCTACTGGCCTAGATCAAAGT
>NW_011344029.1:23346-24220 GCF_000735185.1 Notothenia coriiceps
AGGTCGTAAGCTAGCAGCGAATACACCATTTTTGACGATTTACATGGCGCAAATTGCTCCAAACTGCTCGCATATAGTTTTTCCGATGTTCACGAAACGCTGTATCACATTGCTATTATGATTGCACACATATTTCAAATTGCTTTTCATTAGCCCCGCCCCCCAGAAAGCTGGCCATTTTGAAAAATGGGCGTTTTTCATGCATTTTAAGCACATTTGTGCTAGTTCGTCATAGGGAAATGATCGGAAAAATTCCAATCTATGTCAACTTAAGCGGATATCCAATGTGATGCAACATTGCGAAGGAATAGTCGATCGCTTGAACATGGAGCTCGTAAGCTAATGGAGAATGTACCATTTTTGAACATTTATATGTCACATACTACCTTAAAGGGGACCTAAAAACAGGGCTGCAACGGATTTGATACATGTGGATTCTGGTTTGCACCTCTATGATTTCACTCCACCTGTATGGTCAACTCTCCACCTATCAGGGGAATGAGAGGTTGCAGTGGCATGGCAGCAGCATAGCAACAGCATGGCAACAGCATAGCAACATGACGCTTGTGCCTCGCCCCCTCCTTTGCAGGGGGGGGGTCAGCTCCAGCTCATGCAAAGACAGAGCTGGATTGAGGCAAAATGAGGCATGGCTGAAATGCATTATCTGTTTGGTATTTTGAAAAATAAAACTTATAAATATACCTTATATAGGTATGGCCCTACAATATATTATTCAAATATAGAATGATAGGTCCCCTTTAAGCTACTGAGACCCGGCCTGTCTGCCTGCACCTTCAACTCTCACACACACTCACACTCACACTCACACACACACACACACACACACACACACACCCCCACACACACACACACA
>NW_011344029.1:24260-35170 GCF_000735185.1 Notothenia coriiceps
TGGCGCAATTATTTTTATGTGCGTCCCGTCAATAGCACCGACCACACCGGGCATACCTGCATTGCCATGAAGTTGGCTTTGATCTTGTGTAGTTGTTGATTGTCCAAAGGAAACCGGATAAACTGTTGGATGATATGTGGTCTAGAGAGCGCGTTGATGGTTTGGTTTATGGCACGGCTGACTGATGGTTGCGATATTCCTAAATCGTCGACATTGCAAAGTTGCATTTTCCCTGTTGCTAAATATCGTAGTGTTGCCAAACATTTTATTTCCGGACTAATCGGGTTATTCCTGTTAGTCGGGGATGTTATTGCGTCCTGCACTAATTCCACAACAAGTTTGATACCCTCACGATTTTGCCTATATCTCTTGATCAATTCACAGTCTTCCATTGTCTCCAAAACATTTCGTCTCGCAGCCATTTTCAGATTCTTTGTGAATAGGTCTTACTGAGTTAGGAGTCCTCTCGAGGACTTTTAAGCTCTCCTAAACTTAGGTGCTACTTTTAGGCATAAAATACTTTGTGAATTGCTCTTAGTGAATAAAATTAGGAGTCCTAAATTTAAGACTGACACGCCCATTATGTTTAGGAGTTTCTCCTAAATTCGCCAGTTAGGAGTTACTTTTAGCCCTAAGATCCTTTGTGAATACGGCCCCAGGTGTTTGCGTCTTATGAAACGGATCATATCACAAAAGGTTGATTAAATCTAACGGACACATCACGCCATCACGATGGACCTCCTACAGAAAGCGATAATGGAGCGGAGTGTCGCCACAATGTGGGCTTTCCATTAGGAACCTCGCGTTGGATAAGGAAACGAGGTCCGCATTTAAACGGCCGCATTTACAGCATTTTATATTTTTTCACTTTATAAGTGCTTTATAATTCACGATTCCCACGGCAGCGCTCTCTGCAAACCTGCAGCAATTTACAGACAAGAGAGAAGAGGACGGCAGAAGCAATCAGGTGCATCAAGTGCAGAATGAAACATAAAGTCTTGCAGAAGAAGTCCGGTTTCCTGCACGGACGTTCATCAAATGGATTTCAGTTTAAAAACCACAGTTCACTTCAATGTCTCCTGTCTCTGACATCTGGTCTGTGACATTTGAAGGGAATTTAAACTAGTTTAGTGCATTAGGGGTTTAAACTAGTTAATATGCAGTAGTTCCCAACATAGGGGTTGCTCCCCTCCAAAGGGTCACCGGATTCATCTGAGCGGTCGTCACATGATTAACAGGAAAGAGAAGAAGACACTTCTTTACATCTGGACTTAAAGCAATGAGATTTGAAAGGAAAGTGTCGGATGCATCATGTGCAGAATTTAAAACACAACACAGTGGCTTATAGGAGAAGTCGGGGTTCCTGACAGATGCTGACCAAATGTGCAGAAACATCTGAGTTTATGTGACATATTTAGATAGATAATACAAATCAAATTTAAACTAGTTTATGTGCAGTAGTTCCCAACATAGGGATTGTTCCCCTCCAAAGGGTCACCGGATTCATCTGAGCGGTCGTCACATGATCAACAGGAAAGAGAAGAAGACAGGTGGGCGGTGTCTGGAATGAACTCTTTTTAAATGTTAACGTCTGCAGACCATTTACATGCACTAAAAGCTATAGTGCACACTACAGGAGAGGGAAAACCCCCAAGGCATCACATGGCCTCTTTCAAACTAAACCAATGCAAGTTAATGTACAGATTTTGTTAAATCTGATTATCAGACTTGTTGTTTATTTATTTTGTATTAATTTCAACAGGGACAGTGCACATTGATTAACATTTCTGTAAATGCGCCAACAGGCTATTTTTCATCTGCAGTCCCTGGACAGATGTTGAAAGTCATCCTAAAAAAAAATGTCACTTCAAATGACAGGTAAATACAATCAGTAAAACAACATTCAACATAGATGCTTATATTATGATAAAAGCATATATAAAAACATAAAAACAAAATGAGATATTCACAAAGCAGCCAGATAGCCACAGGTCATGGCACGTGTGCAGACGGAGTGTTGCAAAGTGCACATTGTGTCAGTGTTGACAGAGCTGATTCCCCACTAACCATGTTTTGAAGTTAGATTTAAATAAACAGGTGTTTTGTTCTCTAATCTTTACGGGGACTGAGTTCCACTGTTGTGCAGCTTTAAAAGAAAAAGAAGATTGGCTGAATGAGCTCTTCCTTAATGGAACAACGCAGTCTGCTCTGGGTGCAGCTCTTGTTGACCTACAGGTGTGCGTATGGTGTCTGAGCGGAGGTGAGGTGAGGCCGTGTATTACTTTGAATACGAGGCAAGCATTTCCATATCTCATTACATTGTCCTAGCTCAGCAAGTTGTACTTTGTGAGTATTGGGCAAAGATGAGAATGAACTGATCTCTTAGTGTTTGAAGTGTTTGTTTGAATCATGAGTCCAGGGGTTTGAGAGTATTGTACGGCATGTGAGCAGGTTGCTAAGCAGTAGGTGATGTGAGATGGAACCATAGAGTGCATGTCCTCTGTTGACATGCAGTCTCTGGTAAACCTCACATTTGACTGAATTTGACCCTGTTGCAGACCTTTTCCACCTGAGCCTTCAAGTTGAGTCTTGAATCAATGAAGACCCCCATGTATCTGCACTGTGAGACCACCTGTAGCCTCTCCCCGGACACACGTTTCTTCTCTTACAAATACTTATCGTCTTATGTTGTTTACGTTTGAGCCTCCATGTGCAAACATAAGGCTGGTGCGTTTCACTTCTGTAAGCCTAAACCCTTATACTGTATGTATATGCTCTGAATCTGCACCGTATCAAAATACATGTATTCATATTTGGTTTGTCTTTACACTTTCTGATTGGATGCAAACTGCTTTTTTCATTGTACTCGTAAACAACGACAATAAAGTTGAATCTAATCTAAAATACACCAAAGCAAATACCTTGTATGTGTAATGGCAATAAACTGGATTCTTCCAAATGTTCTCTCTTAGATCTCATGGCTTCCCCTTGACGGACGGTTCCTCCTCTCACTGGGGATCCCCTGTTTTGTCCATGGTTTTCCAAAGAAACTGGATATAATACCCCCGTCACCAGCATGGCATTATCTCCAGACGCCCCCTGCCTCTCGGAGCTTTCCGGATTCCCCAACAGGAACTTTAGCCTCATCTCCGGTACCCGTCCGTGTAACCGGAGTACAGGCAGATCTTCTTCTTCTTCTTCGCCCTACAGCCCGCAGGCGACCGCTGCCTTCGCCATCGCCATCACCTCCATGATGCTCCTCACCATCGTGGGGAACATCCTCGTCATCATCGCCGTCCTGACGTCTCGTTCGCTCAAAGGTCCTCAGAACCTCTTCCTGGTGTCGCTGGCGGCAGCAGATATTCTGGTCGCGACGCTCATCATCCCGTTCTCGTTAGCCAACGAGCTGCAGGGCTACTGGGCGTTCAGCTCCGTGTGGTGTGTGGAGGCATTTTTATTTAATCAAATATCGCTTTGCCTTTCCTGTAGTGTGTTTCAGCGCATGTAAATGGTCTGCAAAGGCTACAATTACAGCATTCTCTGCGATATCTCATATGATGATTTTAATTAAAGTATAGCCAAAATATAAGAATCAAACCAAAATGCTAAAAAATGCTTTGCCTTTCCTGTAGTGTGTTTGTGTGCATGTAAATGGTCTGCAAAGGCTAAAATGACACAATGTTCCCTCCAGAGGTAGTTTCTCTACGTGATCAATTATTTAAATTCAA
Organism: Notothenia coriiceps; assembly: GCF_000735185.1. NCBI lineage: Eukaryota > Metazoa > Chordata > Actinopteri > Perciformes > Nototheniidae > Notothenia > Notothenia coriiceps. The sequence goes on from NW_011344029.1 coordinate 27,989, forward strand.
CTATAGCCAATTTATAGGTACAATAGAAATCAAACCAAAATGCTAAAAAATGCTTTGACCTCCCTGTAGTGTGTTCTATAGCTTTTGCTGCATGTAAATGGTCTAAAGGCTACAAATAAGCACAATTGTTTCTTACAATATAGCCAATATATAAAGGAGGTGAAATGCTTTGAAAATGCAAGAATTCTTTAAATATATTCTCAAATGAATGAACTCTGAGAAATTGATATAGGTATTGGTGCATGTAAATGGTCTGCAAAGCCTAAAATTAAGCACAATTACTTTTCTCAATGTGATATCTTATTTAGATTATACTATAGCCAACATATAAATGAGGTACTATTGGAACAACCTAAAAAATGCTTTAAAAATGCAAGAATTTTTACATATATATTCTCAAATATGGGAATGACGACTTTCAGTTGACAAAAAATACGAGAAAAAACTGTTGTTTTATGGTATTTCATTGTATTTCTTTAAAAAAGTTCAGTCAGCCCAGAGAGCCCTGTGTTTATTATGACAGTGAGTAAAATGCTTTTCTGTTGCAGGTGTGAAATCTACCTGGCGCTGGACGTTCTCTTCTGCACGTCCTCCATTGTTCACCTGTGCGCGATAGCACTGGACCGCTACCTGTCGATATCTCGCCCCGTGACGTACGGCGCCAAAAGAACCCCGACGCGAATCAAAGCGGCCATTATTATAGTCTGGCTGATCTCCGCGGTCATCTCTTTCCCGCCTCTTCTCTCTCTGGACAAGAGCAAAGGAGGTGAAGAAGTCTGCGAGCTGAACAACGAGCGATGGTATATTCTCTACTCCACCATCGGGTCATTCTTCGCCCCCTGTGTGATTATGATCCTGGTTTACGTGCGGATTTATCAGATCGCAAAGCAGCATACTCGAAGTTCGGCAGGACAGAAGCAAAAGGCGACAACGGGAGAAAAGGCCAATGAGAGTCCTGCGAAGATATCCGAGCAGAACGGGGATCAAGGAGGCAGCCAACGGGAAAAGGTCCAAGCTAAAATCTCTGGCTCTGATTCAAACCAGTCGTCTTTTCGAAACCCTCCAGAGAATACGCCAATCCAAGACACTTCAATCCCCCAAATCCCCCAAATCCCTTCAGCTGTTCCCCAGAAAGAGTCCCAGAAACATCAAGAGGAAGAAGAAGCAGCGTTCGAGAACTCGTCCAACTCTGGTTCTGAAATGGCCGATGAAGGCAAAGACGAAACGGACAAATCGGAAACATTAGGGTCGTCCCGAAAGAAAGGGTTCAAAGTCAAGATGCTAAACCTGTCCTGTAGGTACAAAGAAACAATGGCCACTTCTTCTTCTTCTGGCACCAAAGTTGTACCCGAGGAAAAAATCCAAGGGACGCCGACTTCTCGCCGCAAAGCCATGGCGAACCGGGAAAAACGCTTCACTTTCGTGTTGGCGGTGGTGATGGGAGGCTTCGTTATCTGCTGGTTCCCCTTCTTCTTCTCTTACTCTTTGAAGGCGGTGTGCCCGGAGACCTGCAGCATCCCATACCCTTTGTTTAATTTCTTCTTCTGGATCGGATACTGCAACTCCTGCCTCAACCCGGTCATTTACACCATCTTCAACCACGACTTCAGGAAGGCCTTCAAGAGGATACTGTGCAGGGACACCAAGGGCTCGTTCTTCTAGACTGGAAATTAGGATTTATTGACTATAAACACGATTGATACAAACACTTGCAGACCATTTACATACACTGAAACCTATAGCACACACTACAGGAGAACAGAAACTCTTTAAGCAAATGTGATAAGGGTACGGATCATCTCAAGTTAGGTATTTCGTACTGTTTTCATTTTTTCCTTTGGAATATTTTTACATATATTTTCCGCATATTTTTCTGTCAATTTCTGAGATATTTTCCTTCTTTGGGAAAATGCCTCCAGATTTCATTACAATATTTTTTGAATATTTTGTTTAGGGCCTGTTTAAGCGAAAGTGGTAAAGGTACTCATCATCTCAAGTTTGTCTTTTCCAAATATTGTCATTTATGCCTTCGGAACTATTTAACATCATTTTCCAAAATCTTTTTCAAATCTTTTTGTCAATTTCTCACATTTTTTCCATACTTTTTTGTGACCTTTTCTCGTGTGTTTTTCAGACTTCATTCCTAAATGTCACCATATTCAACCACAACTTCAGGAAGGCCTTCAAGACCATGTACATACACTAAAACCTATAGAACAGACTACAGGAGAAACTCTTTGAGCAAATGTGGTAAAGGTACGGATCATCTCAAATTTGTTTTTTCTGACGATTTACCGGAACTTTTTAACATTTTTCCCCACATTTCCTCCACACATTTTCTGTCAATTTCTCAGATATTTTGCACATATTTATGTTAAATGTTCTCCTGTGTTCAAACTTCATTCAAATTAAAAGCATTTATAGGTTGCACTGATAGTACGTCATGTATACCCTGGTTCATTTAAGATCCTCATACTAAACATCACATAGACACCCTACTCTTTCCATGTATTCTTTGGAACTTTTTAACATATTTTTTGTAAACTTCTCAAATATTTTCCACCTATTTTTGGGACATTTTCTTTTTTCAACCCGGTCGTTTAAACCAACTTCAACCACGACTCCAGGAAAGCCTTCAAGAGTAAACTGTGCCGGGAATTAGGTTTCGCACCGAAGGATTTATTTACTTCTGCAGTCGTTGGGATTGACCTTGCTCATAATAGACATAAACACTTGTACATTAAGGAGGAGATTGTCGTCTGAAGGAACAAAGAGGGGAAGTTTCTGAAAGCCGCAGTCAAGTGGCCAAATCAATTATCTTTAATGTTATTTAAGAATACGCTGTAATCGAATATTCAATGACTCTGAAGAACGATGATTTGATTATGATTTCATGCGGAAGTCAAGAGGATACAGGGCCTGTGTTCAGTAATTTAAAGTGTGTGTGTTTGTTTGTGTGTGTGTGTGCATGGGGATAAAGAGGACGGTCGCCTAAGGGTCTAACTGGCAGAGAACAAATATCACTAAGTGTCCTTTATCTCAGATAAAACGGGCACTCAAGGAACAGCAGCAGGGACGAAGTGAGCATCCTCCTCTCTGTGCTGTTTCTCTCTCGGTCCCTTCCTCCATGTAAAGCCGAAACGTGGGAAGTGTGCATTAAGACGGATAGATGTTGTATTCCAACGTCTCCGCGATGCTACACCTCTCTCTGGGAGTTTCTCATTAAGGGGATACAGCCCGAGGCTTTGAGGGGAGGAGAGCAGGAGACTCTGCAGAGGCTGCAGGAAAGATGGATGCGTTACATGTGGAGCCGTTTCCTTTCATTTATATTCAGTGGACTAAAGTAAGCATGGGGCAGGGAGGCAGTGCGTGTGTTAGGCAGTGCAAAGTACTTTGACTTGAGTACAACTTTTGGTACTTGATATATATATATTATTTATTTTACTATTTCAATAGACAAAATCCGACCATAAAACCAAAATTAGTAGAAGCAGGAGGGCAGAAAGCAAAGTTTATACATCCAGTTGCAGGATAAATTAATAAAGATAAATATGTCATTAAATACGCACACAGATAAACATAATGCTCTATACACATACACATACTGTGTGTACACCCATCTCCAGGGTGAAGAGAAAAGAAAAAAGTAAAATAAATAATTCTTATAAGTCCATGTTCAGATGTAAGGACAGTTTCATTTCTCATCTTACTTTTATATAAACTATGATAATTAAAATAATAATCATCGTTATTATTATTTTCAAACAAAGCAGGGAAAATGTACAACATGAAGCTTTTGTTAGATTTCACATTATGTTGAATGTTTCTCCTCCTGACCCTAAATAAAGTCTTTAAAAAGCCTCTTGCAAAAAAGCATCGTCACAAAACTGAAAACAGATTTTCTGAGAAAATGTACTTTCTTCTAATATAGAATATGATGCATTGTTGCAGATAGGTCTACACTATAAAAACTCAAAATCTTGCCCGCAGTATATGTGTCTAATATCTATTCAGAATGTGTCTCTCCTCCTGATATGAGTCACAATAACTTCAGAAGTGACACTGCAGTGAGATATAGGCTCTTGTTTTTAGACAATGCATCCTCTTGTTAAGTCAAAACCTCCTATTTTGAGTCTTATCTCAGATGCAAGTCACCAGCTAGCATCAGAAAACAGAACCATTTTGAGCATTTGCGGCTCATATTGTAACTCAACATGTCCTGATTCTGGGCAAATATAGTTAAAAATAATTAGTTCTCCCACAAGATCAGATTTATCTAAATATCCCTTAGAAATACATAAATCTTCCTAAATGTCACTCGTTCTATTGGCAGAGCTGTGTCCTTACTTCAAGTGGAAACAGCCTGTTTTTGGAGCAGCATTTGTTCCAGTGCAGCCAACAGTTAGTAAAATGAGTTACAATGAGCACAACGTCAAACAGCAGTAAAACGCTAAAAGAGAAAAAAGAAATGTTTTAAAAATATGTTGAAATGTCTAAAATTACCAAAACATGTGAAAAAATAAGGGAAAAGTCCCCCAAAAAAAGTAGTAAATAAACATATGTCTTGAAAGGCCCCTTAAAAAATATTATTATTATAATTGTATATAATAGTTTGCAATATGATGCATACAAACTATATGCAGATAGCCAACATATATACAGGAAGTGAAAGCTTCTACAGCAACACAATGCAGCAGTGATATGAATCCAAACCAATACCAAACCTTCTAATCAGTACTTTTACTTCAAGTACTTAATTTACAGTTTACGGCACAATCAGTGATTTATTTAATATTTAATGAGACATTGAGCTTCATAACCCTTTACATCGTGTTCCCTAGCATTTCATCTGAACCCTGCAGGTACCGGGCGATGAGAGAAGAATCCCTGATGAAGACGTGTGTGTGTGTGTGTGTGTGTGTGTGTGTGTGTGTGTGTGTGTGTGTGTGTGTGTGTGTGTGTGTGTGTGTGTGTGTGTGTGTGTTTGCTGTTGCATGTTTTTTGTTGTAATTGCACTTCCCTTATCTTTCTGAAAGCCGATAGAGATGATCTCGAGTGAAGCACCCAGTCCTGTAAACAGATAGCACTGGTGTTGTAGCTTTTGTACAGTATTAGCTATTTAGCAATATTAGCGTGAAATATTATTGTTTTAAAGTCCAACTGCAATTAAAATGCATGTTTATTTTCTGCTAAAGTAAAACCCTCTTGACAGCAGTGAAGATGCTAAGCAGGTAATGTGTTAGCATGCTACCATTAGCTAATAACCAGTAAGCTAATGGGAATGCATTAGCCTAAGATGGTGGACAGGAAGTCATAAATTGCTGAGTCATGTCAGGGTTTTGTAATTTCAGCTGGACTTTCACTTAATTAGTATTATTGCCTTGTTTCCTCTCCTGTGTTGTGCTTTTATTTTGAAAAAATGTCATATTAAAGCTTTGAATAAAGGAGACGATGATGATTTAACTGCTGCTAAACATTGTTTCAGCTTTTATTTAGAAAAGCCCTTCATATTTAAGCTTTGAATGCTGCTGCTGGTTGTTTCAGCTTTTATTTTGAAAATGTCTTCACAATAAAGCTTTGAATAAAGGACACAATGATGATTAAAACGCTGCTGGTCGTTGTTGCAGCTTTTATTTGGAAAATACCTTCATATTTAAGCTATGAATGCTGCTGCTGGTTGATTCAGCTTTTATTTTGAAAATGTCTTCATAGTAAAGCTTTGAATAAACGAGACAATGCTGGTTATTTCAGCTTTTATTTTGAAAATCCTTTCATATTCAAGATTTGAATAAATTATACGATGATGATTTAAATGCTGCTGGTGGTTGTTTCAGCTTTTATTTTGAAAATCCCATCATATTTAAGCTTTGAATAAAAGATAGGATGATGATTTAAACTCTGCTGGTCGTTGTTTCAGCTTTTATTTTGAAAATCCCTTAACATTTAGGCTTTGAATGCTGCCGCTGATGGTTATTTCAGCTATTATTTTGAAAATCCCATCATATTTAAGCTTTGAATAAAAGATACGATGATGATTTAAACTCTGCTGGTCGTTTTTTCAGCTTTTATTTCGAAAATCCCTTCATATTTAAGCTTTGAATGCTGCTGCTGGTTTATTCAGCCTTTATTTTGAAAATCCCTTCATATGTTACCGTTGATTTAGACGTCCTTTCAGCTCCTTATTATCACAGTCACACAAACTACTCTATCAAAAATGTGCAACGAATGGTAAAAAGGAAACATATTAAAAGGTGATAATTACCCCATTAACCCTCGCTGTTTAATTACTGAGCCTTCGGATATGTGTTGTTTACTTCTTGTTATAAAGACTATTATGTTTTTATTGTGATTAAAGGTATAAATGGTTTCCAGGGCTTTAATTTACTGTCATTATAATCTCTAATGTTCTGCCTGCAGGGACTGCGGAGTTATTCATAAAAACACTTCAATTAAAAGAAAGAAATACATAGAGGAAAAAAACTATCGAAATATACATAAATAAATACAAATGAAATAACAATAACATGATATAAAGCAAAAATATTGAATATAATTAAATAAAATATATAATTAAATACAAATTAAATGCAAAAATGTAAAGATAAATAACAATTAAAAAAAAAACATGCTGTATTTAATTAATAGCACTTCAAAAGGGGCAATACAAATAAAAAACAATAAATGAAAACAAAAAAAGAACTACATACTGACACCTGAACATCAGCAGGAGAGGACTCTTTAAAGTAGAGACGCTACACACAGATATTCACCTGAACATCAGCAGGAGAGGACTCTTTAAAGTAGAGACGCTACACACCAATATTCAGCTGAACATAAGCAGGAGAGGACTCTTTAAAGTAGAGACACTACATACTGATATATACCTGAACATTAGCAGGAGAGGACTCTTTTTAAAGTAGAGACACTACATACTGATATACACCTGAACATCAGCAGGAGAGGACTCTTTAAAGTAGAGACAATACATACTGATATACACCTGGGGCCGTATTCACAAAGGATTTTAGGGCTAAAAGTAGCTCCTAACTGGCGAATTTAGGAGAAACTCCTAAGCATAATGGGCGTGTCAGTCTTAAATTTAGGACTCCTAATTTTATTCACTAAGAGCAATTCACAAAGTATTTTAGGCCTAAAAGTAGCACCTAAGTCTGGGAGAGCTTA
>NW_011344030.1:0-32676 GCF_000735185.1 Notothenia coriiceps
TTTTCATAGTCTTATATTTCAACAGTTTTACGACAAACTGTGACTTTTTTTACATGGAAATGATTGTTTAAGATTGACAAACATCATATGTGTCATTCGTGGCACAATTCAAACGGGCTCAAAAGATAACTTTTCTCTCTCCATTGACTTCAATGTATAATTTTCCGCTTCCGGGGTCCCATGGAGGCTCCCGGAAGGGGAGGGACTTCGCCTCGTTATAGCACTACACCCTAGCAATGTGTGTGAAAGACAATAGACTTTACAGCATTTTTGTTTTTTTGAAATTGAAGTTGCGTTGCTGTTTGTGTGTTGGTTGTTGACGGCAGTGTGTGCCAACCCTTGGTAAATGATTGCCCCCCCATTCGATTTGTTCTAGAGCCGACCCTGCTAATCTATTTTTATTTATCATATTAATATATGTTTAGTATGGTTTTGGAAGTGCGCTCCAACATATTTGTTGATCTTGTTTATTGGTCAAATATTATTTGTTTTAAAGTTCAATAGATGGTCAATGAATAATCGTCAAAATAATCGTAATATCAATTATTGACCCAAATAATCGTGATTATGATTTTTGCCATAATCGCACAGCCCTAATTTAACGTCAGGAAATGTATTTGTCATGTTAAAGACAAGATTAAAACAGGATGCTGTCATATTTTGCATTTCTATTAAATACATCATTTAGATTTTTAAACATTTGAAAAAAAAGGAAGACATTTAACTGTAAAGTCAAACAGAACCTAAGGCTCTAATTAATTAATAGAAATTAAAATGGACAAATTATAATCATAAATATATATAAAATAGGTATAATAATATATTTCTTGGAGAAAACTCAGATTTGAAAATGATTTCAAAGCTACGTAAAACAGTTGAGAGTGATTGACATTAGAATGTAATAAAAATACAGTTCTACTGCTATTAATAATTTTTTTTTTTTAAATAGTCAGAGAAATAAAATGCTATTAGTTTATTTTTTTAAATGAAGGTAATAAGAATAATTTAACAATAGAAGTTTGGTTATTTCAACATTAACTTCCACTGACCCCTGGCGGTCAAGATGTAAACAATTTATGCACAATTACTTCATACTTAAGTTTCACTCGTAGGTAGTCATGACAAGAAATGTGTTGTAATAACATAAAAATGTGGTGTTATACCTTGAAAAATATGAGTGCCTAGTTAAGTCTAAAGAAAATGAAATAAAGCAAAAACACAGCTGGCTTGTCATTAGTTTCTTTAATAATCTTTTTCCAGTACAAGACGCTCTTTCTTTTTTTTTTTTTTTACATTTTATTAGGAATGCGGTAATAAAGATGTGTCCACAGTGAGCGATCGGTGAGTCGGGCTCTTTGTGCTGCCGTCAGGTTTTTTTTGGTCCTTGTGGAGCCCGACGATGCTAAAAACTGGAATGATTTTTAATCCTGCTACAAAAACCAATAAGAGGAATGTCGTATCAGCAGATTATCGTCCTGATCAATTCTATTCAATAAAAAATAACTAAATGATATCATCAGGTTTTTAACAATACAGTAAACTCCCAACGCAGGAAGGAAACACGAGTAAACTGGCAGGAAGTACTCAAACAGGAAGTACTTGTACACACTTGGCAAAAGATTGAAATGTACTTTAACTGAACCAGGACCCTGCTTAACAAAAATACAAAATGATTTATAGTCTGCATGTTTCTACAGGGATTTTTCCTGAAAGCATCTTAACTTATCTTAAATGTTGACTTTGTAATCATGGACACCGGTGCTGTCTGAGGTAAAAACCAGCAGAGGAAATTAGGAAAAGCAACAAAAAAGAAAAAGCCAATATTTCATTTTTTGTGGTTAAAGTATCTATATGGTCTATTTGCTAGCTCATATAGTCCTGTTGTGAACAAATAAATGAACTTTTATGTTAGGAATGTATAGCTTGGGTCCCCAGCACATAGAAACTGTCGGATGCTAACTTGCATATGCTGGGCAATTTGTACAATTGACCTTTCGCAAAGCCACGCCCCCCCCCTTGGTTACTGTTGCAAGCTGAGAGCCAGATGTGTTAAACAAAGCCATAATGGAGGGTCTCCGTAACGTCGGACTCGCCTTAACAGACTCATTTTGGAGCAATAACGCAGCAATATCCTCCAGGTCCCGACAAAAGGGGCTACAATACGCTATGGAGGGTTATATCCACAGTATAAACATTAGAAAAGAGGGAGGCACAACATCAATAGAGGCACTTGCATACAGGTCGCAGTGCAAGAGTGAAAAACCACATGAGCTGTATGTCAAATTCGACGGAATTATTATTATTATTTTGGAATAAAACAATACAATCACAAGAGGCATTAAATGTTGTAGTTTGTCTAAAGTTAACTACCGTTTCCTTGGTGGCTTTCTGCATCCACCTTGTTGTTCCTTTGTGGGGGTCGGGGTGCCCACTTGTGCAGCAGGATTAGGGAAGTCGGCAGTAGGCTGTCCATTAACAAAATGCTACAAAGATTAAAGCAAAATATAAATGAATGATTGCCTGTTGGCTTTCTTGTTTGTACTTTGACCACAGGTAGAGTAATAACGGAGCTCAGCTGTTCAGACATTATTATGCATCAAGTGATATACATGGTCAAAACGACCGAGAAGCACACAGCTTACAGCTGTAGTCGTGTGACTTTAGCTAACGTTAGTTAGTGAAATTAGTTAATTAAATTAGTTAGTTAATTTGTGAATGTAATCTTTGCTAGCTAGCTAGCTACGTTAGCACGTATTTACCTTGGAGCAAACGTATTTGTGTTTGTTGATATTCGCCATATTCAGCTTTGCATGGGGCCTGCCGCATTTCTTTATCCACTGGCGGCATCTCGGGTTTTGGGTTTAGGAAACGGGTAAAATATCACCCCCCCCTCTAAGCTTATGGGATATCTGCTATCCGATTTCCAAAGACCATAAGCACAACGCTTCACCATTTTCGCAATGAATTTGAACGCTAAGCTTGTCGGACTTCCACAGGGAGCCGCGCACGTGATCGAATATGATTGGACAACGGGCATTTAGGGGCGTGGCTTTGCGAAAGGTCAATTGGCATAAGTGCGTTAATTACCATTATAGACTGGGACAATAATTTAAAAATTGCTTTGCCAATTTTAGACTGGTTTTTGTGGTTACTTGAAGATGCAGAGTCAACTTCTGACATTTTCAGGATCAATATGGCAGTTTTAACCAGAAAATGCCAATACTTGAACTCTCAGTGGACTGATTTTTATAAATTATGGGTCGATCTTTAAGATTAAGGGGACTCTGAATCATTCGGATTGGACAGATTGGTTATTTATGTGAAAAAGAATGTTCCACAGTAGAGATAATAACGTTCATATTGTACTCTATATCCAATGTCCGCAACACTACTCATGGTATTCATAATCAGCCCACTGAGAGTACAAATATGGCCACTTTCTGGTTACAACTGCCATTTCTGATCCTGAAAATATCAGAAAATGAATTTGGTATTCTAAATAATATTTAAAACCACTCCAAAATTGTGCTAACTATTGTTAACAGGTTATAATGCATTTGACAACATATGCAAGTTAGCATCCGGCTGTGGGTCCCGTACTATATATTTCTAACATAAAACGTTGAGAACTCAACATTTCCGGATTCACTAAGCTGCCAACTCGACTAATAATTAATTAAAAAAAGTGTAAAACTTGTAAAAAAAAAAAAGGTTTTTATATTTTGGTTGAATGTTTAATTTTCAATACATCATTTATTTTAGTAGGGATGCACACTATGGACGTTTTTCAGCCAATAGTAACTTTAAAAAAAAGAAGTTCATAACTTGATGAAATATTCAAATAGTCAAATGAGAATTTTTTTTTAAATACAATAAAAAATCAAAAAGATGTTGCACACTGTACTTCTTCTATCGGTTTGAATATATTTGATTTCCTATAGTAATAATGCTTTATTTGGATTATAATTCATAGTATAGACATCCTTATATTGCATTCGGGATTGTGGGAAACTGTATTTCGATTTCTCTGTCTGTACACACAAACTGAAAGATTGACAATAAAGTTGATTTTGATATTGGGTCCAATAAAAATCGTGCTCCCTACTTTTATTTTATTTAATATGATTTGAGTTTAGTTCCCTATTTACTCTCATAACTATCTACTTTAATTTTGTAAATAGAGAAAAATAAAATGTGATAATTTGACTACCCTGTTAGTTGAATTGCCTTCATCATTTAAAGATTAATAAAAAATACAAATGTAGTTCCCATTTATTTTCCTTTCTAGCTAGACCCTCCAGAAAAACGCGATTCTGCGATCGCAGAATTTACCTCATAATCAGCAAAATGGCGCAGATTTTTAAAAGGCCGCATATTTATCAAAAGGCCGCATAATCCCCGCATTTTTCCACACAAAGTTGAGAAGAAAAAAAGGTTAACTCGTCTTGACGTGACGTCATCAGCTCGCGCATCACAGAATGTAAACAACACTGTATAGAGTGAACGTGTGGAGCTCACACGATAGAGAAAACACCAAGAGGAAAACATCTAATCCATCTCATTTACCAACGAACATTTCTACTAAAGACCGGGCAAAAAGTGGGGGGAAACTATTCTGCACCCCGTGCAACTGTGTGTTGCAGCATAAGAGAAAATCGACGGTGACGACCCACTTTGATTCATTCAAACATTCGAAAATGCTTTCTGCTGCTGCGGACAAGAAAGCCAAACAACGCACGTTAACCGAGGCATCAACCTCCAAAACCCTTTCGAGGGCTACAAGAAACGAAGTGAGTAGCCTACAAGATTGAAGCTGGTCAGATAACGAACGAGTAAATGAAAACAGAATGAGGCGGAGAAGTGTGTGTGTGTGTGTGTGTGTGTGGGGGGGTGTGTGTGTGTATGTGTGTGTGTGTGTGTGTGTGAGATTAAAATAGCCCAATTGCTTTTACAATAAATAAACATTGAATGTGTTTAATTGAATAGTAAAGGGGTTTAACGTTAGTGGCAGGTTGTGTGTGAGAGAGAATAAATAAGACAGCCCAATATTTTTAAAAATTGTTATTCTTTTCCCCCGCATATTTAGCATATTTCGCAACTTTCCGCATATTTCCTAACTTCCCGCAATTTCACCGCATAAAATCACATAAAACCCCGCATGTTTAATCGCATAATCAAGGATTTTAGCCCGCATAATCAAGGAATTTAGCCCGCATAATCAAGGATTTTTGCCCGCGTTTTTCTGGAGGGTCTATCTAGGTTTTTAAAGATTCATTTGCTCATGTTAACGTAAATTAACATTTCATTTTTTTTCAAATCTGCAAATGTTCATTTGTACCAGCTGGCGAATAACATTCGTACATTTACGAGCTAAAAAACTTGTAATTTTCTGAGATTTGAATAGTCAATGTAAATGTAATTTCGTGATTTTTTTCTCCTTTAATTACAAGAGTTTTTGAAACAAAAAACTACCACTTTAATCTCAGAGAATTTCTCAGGTTTTTTCACTTAAGTCTTTTGATTTATTTCTCGTAATAAAGTATTCTTTCATATATGTACCACTTTAATGAGTTATTATTATTTTTTAAATGTAACATCACCTCTCTCCATCATCGTTTGTGTGCAAACAGTAGTGAAGTAAAATGCCTCTGGATTTAATCCAGATAAGAAACATTTGAAATGAGACTATAAAAGTACAAAACATTTCTGTTACACATTATCATGTACAAGTACTCACTGTGAACTACTGCGTAAGGAAACACCTGAGCTCTGGTGAAATATAATACTAATATTAATAATACTACTACTATTAATGATAGTATTGAGGATGAGTAAACAGCGTCCTGGTTCAGCTGCTGGTCTCTTTCAGTAAAAAACTAAATTAAGTACTCAAGATTGGTCACTGAAGTATTTGTGCTTGTATCAGAATAAGTTGTGGGACTTCAGTTTAAAGATTATCTACAGCCCCGCCCCACCCACACACAAACACACAGTACATGAACACACACGCAGACACTTGCATAAGAGCAAATCAGTCAGAGCACCCTGCCCACAGATATAATGCAAAAGGTATGAAAATGTAAGAAAAGATTCATAAGGAAAAAACTTTATATATAGTATTTATAAAAAAAGAGGAATAATACTTTGTTTCTCCGAGAGGTTAAAGGGTGTGGAGTTTAGCTGCTGTCGCTGCCCCCCCCACTGCCGCTGCTGCTGCTGCTGCTGCTGCTGCTGCTGCTGCTGCTGCTGCTGCCGATGCTGCCGCCATTGGCCGTGTCGGCACGATCCCGCTTGTGGATCTGCTCGTGAGCTTTGAGGTGGCCCGACTGGCTGAAAGTCTTCCCACAGTGGGGGCAGGCGTACGGCCGCTCCCCAGTGTGGATCTGCTGGTGAGCCTTCAGGTGTCCAAGGCGGCCAAAGCTCTTCCCACACTGCGTGCAGCCAAAAGGCCGCTCGCCCGAATGGATCTTTTCGTGGGTTTTTAGTACGCCCGAGTTGCTGAAAGTCTTGCCGCACTGCGAGCAGGTGTAGGGCTTCTCGCCCGTGTGGATCTGCACGTGGTTGCGGTAGCTGGACTCCTTGGTGAAGCTCTTGCCGCAGTGCTGGCAGCAGTATGGCCGCTCTCCTGTGTGGCTCAGCTGGTGTGCCTTCAGCTCCTTGGACTGGCCGAAGCTCTTCCCGCAGGTGACGCAGATGAACGGCCGCTCGCCTGTGTGCAACCGCTGGTGCGAGCGCAGGTCGTCGGCCTTGGTGAAGCCTTTGGGGCAGTGCGCGCACACGTAGGGCTTCTGCCCCGTGTGGATCAGCTGGTGGCGCTTCAGGTTCCCCGCCTGGCCGAAGCTCTTGCCGCACTGCGAGCAGGTGTAAGGCCGCTCCCCGGTGTGGATGCGCTGGTGAGTTTTCAGGTTGCCCAACGTGCTGAAGTTCTTCCCGCACTGCGTGCAGGAGAAGGGCTTCTCCCCCTGCATGTTGCGATTTTTTCTCAACGTGGCGTTCTGGGTTTTGGTCGACCTTCCCTGCCCCGCCGCCTCCCCTGCTGACTTCCCCACCTCTGACGGCTGCAGCTCGTACAACGCCCCCCCTCCGAACTCGTGTTCGAGCTTTATGCCTTCCAAGAGCAGCGCGTCGGGCCGCAGCTTGTTGAGTTCGGTGCGCAGCTCGGCCATGTGGATGGACTCCAGGCCGTTGTGGGGCAGGTGGCCGGACATGTTGTCGGGGTACTCACACTTCAGGCCGCTCAGCTCCGTGGTGTAGTAACACTGCAGGTCCACGTGGTGGTCCGACTTTATGTACTCCAGCGTGTCCGTTACCTGCAGCAGACAGGCAGCAAACCATTAAGTACTCGATAATGACACCAAATCACATCATAAGTTAACATAGAAAAAGTAAATCGAAAATATTGTTTACATTTCGTGATTCGTTTTGTGACCATGTTTCTGGAGATTAAGGCACATTAGATTAAAGACATTTTGAAGCCACTCAGAATAAAATTGTCAGTAAATCAACAGTGACATTTTTGCGAGAGGCATTTGGTAAATTATTTAAAAAATATATGTGCATCATATTTATAAAATCCCAAATTTAATCACTGAGAATTTGTAACACTTTTGAAAGATTTTTTGAAGACATTTTAATACCAATTAAGTTTACTAATTAAATGCCTATAAGACTTAACCAAGTATTACCCTGTGTTAATAAACACAAAGTGATTCCTTCCGTATTTCCTAGTTGTTTGTAATCTTGCGGCCCTGGGGCAAATGTTTCTCTGGACACTTTCACACTGCAATAAAAAGATAAACACAGCCAAGTCCTATTTTGGGCTACATGGAAAATCTAAGTAAAAGTATGTGATTACAATCAGGAAAACATATTTTTCAAAGTACTTTATCGATCAAAATTGTTTCTTATACACTTTCCGTCAATTCACTTAATGATTAATTTATAAAGACTACTTATAAAGCGCTCAAATAATAAAAGTTAGGTAAAATTACAATATCTCCTTGTGAAATGCAGTGAAGTAAAAGTAAAGAGTAGCATGAAAAGAAAACATTTAAGTACCTTACATTTGGATTTAAGTACAGGATTTCAGTAGATATATTAAGTTATATGCCACCACTAAATGTGTATATTGAGAAGTGTGAATAAAATCAATTGAAGTTGAGTAAAACCAGCAATTATAATCCTGTTAAAGCCAACTGAACAGTAGGGCTGTACCCGAATATCCGAATATTCGGTTTTCAATTTCGTTATTCATTTATTATTTTTTTCTTTCTAAATGTATGCTATCAATAAAGGCAAATTGCCACATTCTTATACTATATTTATACTTTTTAATTGCACTGTTAAAATGCGGAAATATATACAATCTCAGCTGGGGTGCCTGACATCGCTTTCAATAGCTAGATCTGATCGATATCGACATAAACGCGAGTGAAGTCTAATCTGACGGGAGAGAGGGATCAGCTGCTGCTGACGAGTCGGCACGCAGCTCTGCATAATCACATGCAGCGGTGAGCGGAACAAAACACACACTTCAGGTTAGAATATCACACGTAGCTATTTTAATTATCTCTCAAACTACAGTACCTAAACTAGTTATAGATCCGGGCCAGTGACATTTTTATTATCACTGGCCCCACCATCGTAACCCCTGGCCCAAGAGCATTCGTCCAAAGAAAACGTCTAATAATGAAGAAAATTAACACATTTGTTGCCATGGTAATTTCTGCACAAACTACATTACTACTTGTACTACAACATTTGAATCATCAGTTCTTCCTCATTTTCCTCAATTGTTCATATTTGGTTTATTAAAATAATTATATTGTGGTCATTGTTAAAAAATGTCTGATATTATGAGTATTATTATTTGTATAATGAACTTTCTGCCTTCCTGTCAATAGGAGTTAGAAATGTAATGGCTATGTAATAGATTAGATTAGGAACTTCATTATCCTAAACTGCTGGGACATTTCCCTATAGTAGGGATGGGAACGATTAATCGAATATTCGAAATTATTCAGGTATTCGAATAATGATTCGGGTATTCGAATATGATTTATTAATTTATTTTTTATTTTTTTTATTTTTTTGGGAGGGATGCCTGAATTGATTACATATTATGAAATTGAATAATTCAAAGTATACGACAGTGCCATAGCTAAATGTGTTAGGTGACGTCTAAAGATGTGTTTTGCTCCGCTCACCGGTCCCTCACAGCGGGCAGAGCTGCAGGTGCTGATCTCTCTCTCTCGCGTCCGGTTATACTTACCGACACAGTGTAGAGCAGGTTCCGGAGCCCTGGTGAAAAAGGACATCAGGTTATCTAGCCGGCTTTAAAACTTTGGTGAGTTTTATGATCAAGTTGTTTTTTACCACGGGCATTATATGCGAAAAGTCGTATGGTAATTAATTTTTTCTACTTCATGTCTAACGTATATTATGGAATATAGGGAAAGTGCTCTTGTTTTCATTTCGGAAAACTTTATTCCAAATTACTATACTACCCTGTAGTTTCGACCTTGGACATATGTTTTCCGTTGTGTACGACTTTTTGGAGTGGGTCGTCCCAGACCCCCTAAGGGGTCCCTCTAAAAAATTTAATGACTGTATATTTGCTGCGTAAGTCCTTGTGAGACTCTTCTTTTATTTGATTTAAGATAATGCTGGGGTTGTAAAATTATTATAAAATTACGGTAACAAACAACAAGTGAACAAGTCTGTAAGAACGACGCTCCTTCTCATTTCTCCTCTATCAGACACATGAATGGAAAGATTTAACACCCATCTATCGGGGTTAACAGACCTGGACAGTTAGTACGTTTGGTCCCCAGGATAAAGTAATACAATAGTAAAATGAGCTTCACATGGGGTACCTCATATTTTCTTCTCAAGATGGCGTTTCGGGTAATGAGGGCACCCCTGACAAGGCGTTTGTTAGAACTAAGAGCTAACCGGTCTTCTGAGCTTTTTTGGACGTCGTTTCTGCAAAATAACCTTCTTTCGGTAAATCCGAGGAGGCCGTTGGGAGGTCAGGTCGCGGATGACGTACGTTTCGCATCTTACCGGAGTTTTTATTTTCAACTGGAAAAGGTTTTTTTTTTTACCAAAAGAGTTTAAGAAGTGAGTGTGTAGACGCTGGGAGCTTTGCCCAGGCGCTGTGGAGGTCAACTCTTGGTGACTTGTGTAATATGTCTTGTACCCAATGTGCTAATCTCGATTGACTCAATAAATAAATCAATTTTCAAAGCGGAATAAGACAAATGTCAAGGACAGTAGTCTAATAAATTATGCTAAACAATTTTGTCGACAGAAACTACCCTTTTATAATAATAAATATAAGTTTTTCGTTACAATTAAACCAGTTTTACACAAATGCAATTAAGCTACTTATACATTGAAAAACTTTAGTTCATAAGTATAAATCAAACGGAAGTAACAAACCAAAGGTGTACGGATTTTTGTCGGAGTTCGATTTAGATTTTCAACTACCGATTTTCTCTCGCAAACTCTTTAACACGTTCCGTATTTCAGGCTTATCAGCTAATAGCAAAGGTAATTAGCTTATCTAATTAGTTATAGTTACTCAGCAGTATATATCCAGTAGTAGCATACGGTGTGTAATGAGGAAAAACTGTGGTACAGACAACACTCCTGAGAAGATTGCCGGGGGGCATGTGTCTCCGCGGCACGCAACGGCCGAAGTTGCGACAGACGGGTAGTGGACTTACCCCACTACGTGCTAAGCGGTTGACGTAACACCGGCCCCTCGTTTGCATCGAAGAAGAGGCGCCACGAGTCGACGTTTTCATCTCGTACAGATGAAAAACTGCGGAACTGGCCTCGGCAGTCGGTTAGCTTAGTATACGGTCATGTTCGAGATCGGTTATTTTGGCGCGAACAACAGGCCCCGCCTCTAAGTACACTACCAACAACCAGCTCAAAGTCGGGGGGCGCCGTTCGCTGTGCGTGCGGCGGCACACATCCCCGGCATCTCGCCATTTACATAATGCCTGATATGACCATTTTATACAAAATTATGGCGTTGATTTAGAGATGACGTTTTACAGATACATGAAACGGCGGTTGTGGTCGTCGCGGATAAAACGGGGTTCGTCGCGGGATAACAACAAATCCGACCGTTCGTACACAGCGATCACACTGTCCCCGCCCCTCGTGCGAGTAACTTGACAATCGCCGCTTGGAGCGTTGCCGCGACTCGCGTGAAACCTGTATTTCTCCACAACTCAGGACCGCACCAGGACGCCATGGCCTCCCCGTCTCCGGTATAGTATCACCGTCTTGCAGTCGATTAACTACCTACAACCTGANCGCGATTTGGGAAATAATCTAATTGCGTTTTTCTTACAGAAAGTATGATTGCGATTCGATTTGCGATATTTGTTTTTAAGCGACCCAACGGAAGTTTATTGTAAAATGCGGCACTATCTCCGGCTAGGAAGGTCGCATCAATGTGCTCCCGTCTCTAGCACCCCCGCAGCCCGAGCTACGAGTGAAAGAACTAAACTTACATTAAACTTCCGTTGGGTTGCTTTAAAGTCAAGCTTCAGTTTAAGATTCACCCTGTAATAGAAACATGTGATGGAGCATTGCTAACCTGACTCAGATGGTTTGTTTCACCAAACCATCTAGTAAAGCTCCATTGGAAGCCATTTGGAAAAGTATTTCAAAAATACTTGGCAGGTGATTGGATCAATCTGTCTATCACCTATATGGGCCACTTCTGATTGGTTAACAATGACTGGTACATGTGGAGCACAGCACTTATGATTGGTGTGGATGACTGACACACAAGAAGAACAAAAAAGTATAATCGTTCAGCCCTTGAGAGGAAAAAGGTTCCCCGCCCCTGCTGTAAATAATAATAAAAACCCTTGATCTATAACTTAACATCTCTGTCTCCTATTGATCTGAGTATATTATAAAGAATAACCAGTTAATTGAAGCATTATAGCACAGGCAGGGGTAGAAATTAAGGGTAAAATGCCACTGGCCCTCCGGGCATGGAATTGTATTATCACTGGCCCCACCATTGTAACCACTGTCCCGGAGCATTCGTCCAAAAAAAATCGACATACTGTATAATGAAGAAAATTAACACATTTGTTGCAATAGTAATGTATGCACTAACTACATTACTACTTGTACTACAACATTTGAATCATCAGTTCTTCCTCATTTTCCTCAATTGTTCATATTTGGTTTATTAAGATAATGATATTGTGGTCATTGTTAAAAAATGTCTGCTATTATTTTGATTATTATTATTTGTATAATGCACTTTCTGCCTTCCTGTCATTAGGAGTGAATGTAATGGCTATGTAATAGATTAGATTAGAAACTTAATTATCCTAAACTGCTGGGACATTTCCCTATAGCCAATACCTTTTATATTTTCGTCACTGCACCACTAGAAGCCAACTCCATCGATCAAGCTGGCTGAAATGTTCTCTCCCTCTTCTTCTCATACTCCCTGTCACTCTCCTTTAACTGCTCCGGTGATTTTCTTTTATTTGAAAAAAAAATTTGCCCGGCGCTTGGCCAGTTACCGCTGGTATTAAAAACATTTTGGCGAATGGTTAGGTGGCGCGATAGTCTGTAGTGAAGGAGCGCGCTCCCGCTCACAGGAGCCTGCTCGTGCTGCGCTCCGCAGCAAACAGCTGTTTGCTTTTCACCCAACAACGACAATCGACCTACAAAACGCTATGTTGTAGCGTTAATAAACGAAACAATTTAACAAAATTGCTAGTGAAAATACCAATACCACAGGACCATTTTTTTTTTTTAAAGCAATATTTTTTGTGGCCCGAGCGGGCAAGTGGAACGTACGTTATGCTGGCCCGGGTTGTCTAAATAGTGCCAGCGGGCCATTTATAATGTCGAGCCCTGACAAGCCTTTGTCAGATGGTATATTACGCTGTTTTTTTTCTGCTTCGTATAGTTCTCTCTTTTTTCACCATAAGTGTGTTTGCATCCCTTTTAAGAAACGACTGTCACATTCAAAAAGAAGGAAATAACAAAGGAAATGTTATTAGCGGTAACATCACACAATAAATGATCAGATGCATTTCTTTAAGCTTTTGGAAACATATGATATGCAAACAAACAATTGTCTGTTAATTACAAAAATAAAATCTCAATCACTCTCACTGCACTATGGCTCCTTTATTTTTGAAAGATAGCATGGCAGCAATTAGGCACGATGTTACTGATGCCTGAATACATTTAAGATAATCAATCTATTTCAGTTTAAGTGACAGTAAAAAGGACAACTGTGGGCAATCTGTTAATAAACTAAATGCTCCTTTGCATTTCCCTGCTGCCTCTGTTCCGTTGCGTTGAGCAGCATCACCTGTACGAGCTGATGACCAGGAAGTGGCTTACGGGCTCTCACGCTGTGGACACCATCTGTGTGACGGTGGAGGACTACTTCAACGACTTCAACAAGATCAAGAAACCCTTCAATCAGGTAGGAGGAGAGAAGTTGGTGCAGCAATGATGTGTTTCAGTCGGCTGAAGTTAGCAAGGCTCCCTCTGCAGAAAGATCTGCAGGAGATAAACTCTGTGGCATATACATGTTTATGATACGGTCATGTTTTGTTCAGCAGGATAATCCCCACATATAAACACAACTTTATAATTTATGAAACGTAAATGCAATCACCAGATGTAAAAACCTTTAAACAAACTACATGACAGCAAAGGGGCGGAACATTTCCGGTACATTTCCGGAAAGTTTCCATGGGAAGTTAAGCTGGGAAATTTTGGAAATATTCAATGCAAAATTAAACAAAAAACATGACATTTCAAGAGATTTTTTTTTTATTTTAATTTTTAGAAGTAGAACAGAACAAGTTTTAATTATTTTATTGAACAATTATTTGTTTAATTGAAGAACGAAAACAGGAATGTTGAGTTAAATATTGCTCATCCCCACTCATTAAAAAATGAACAAAAATGCACCCCCGATCAAAAAATCCCCACAAAGTCAAGTGTACTTGAATGGCATATGTTTTTTTTAGTCAAGATGATGCTAAAATATACTTTCCCCAACTATATTTAAGTTCCCTATGAAGAGCCAACCTTCAATTTAGAAAATTCCCAGTTTATTCCCGTTTATTCCCATGGAAAGTTTCCATCTTTGAAAATTCCCGGAATTTTGCAACCCTACATAACAGTCACATGACCCCACATCACCACAGCTAAGCTAAACGTGGCTAATGTTTGGCATGATGAACTTCAGTTTATATTAGTCACTTGTTAGCAACTGAAGTTTTAAGACATATTGAAGCTTCAGACATCACCATCAGGGTCTTTACTGACGTATTTTATGTTGTTTAACAGAACATGAAAATCTCTTTGGCTTTATCTTTTTTCAGCATCAAAAAACATGTTAAAAAAACTTTGATATGAGGAAATATGAAGTGCTGACATTTTAACAAATGTTTGGGTTCCAGAACTCATTCCTGCACCTCTCTGTGTGACTGCGGTCTTATGACACGTTGTGTATGCAGGAGATGACGAGCGAGGCCCTGCGCAGGGTGGTGGTGGAGTACATCAAGGCGGTGATGCAGAAGAGGATCACCTTTAAGAACGCTGATGAGAGGAGGGAGGGGGCCGACAGGATGATCAAGGAGGCCGACCAGTTCACGTTCCTCTTCAGAAAACTGGCTGCTGTGAGTGCATGAAACACTTTTCACTGTCAGCACCAGCATCACTAACAATGAGGGACAGCCACACAACACAAAGTCAATGCAAAAATGAGAAGGGATTCCGTTCAGTGGTGGTAAAGATATTTTAGCCATCTGTGTCATCAATAATAAACATCCTAAAGGCCTTTCAGTATTTATATTCTATATTACAGTAAATACACATGTATGTATGTAAACAGTACCATAGCTGCCGTAGTTATGCCTTTTATAGATGAGGTTATTTTAAGTGTTGATGGAGTAGCTACAATATTGATAATTCTTTACAAACCTAACTTACAAAACAGGCATTTTTAAGGGGTTTGCTTGTCATCTTGCAGAAAGACCCAACTAAGCATGAATTCAAACTTTTTACAAATCAGCATCATTGTGTTATTCATTCTGGATCATTGTGATCTGGTAATTACAATTTAAATCCAAAAAGCATGTGTTTTGGGTGACGTAAACAAGAACAATTCAGCCCCCTGAACGAACGCAAGAAAACACCAATGATGTTCTGATCAAAGTTATGTGCGTGAGGAGGGCAAAGAACAATGCATAATACCACATTTACAGCACATCTGGTGTTGCTGGGGGATTGTCCCTCCCCCCATTCATTTAGAATTAGATTAGAATAAATTAGATTTACTTTATTGATCCCAAACTGGGAAATTGTCTTGTCTTAGCATTATGTAAAATATTTATTTCAACAGAGGCTCTCTATTGAATACATAATATAAATATACAGAATGAGAACACACCATAATTGAGCAACCCACTAACAGAATGTAAACCGAGGATGCTATTTACAGTATTTGTCTGCAAAGTAATTGTAGTAAATTAAGTTCAAATGCAACAAGGTAAAGTGTGAGAAACAATATACATGTATACAAATAAATAAAGTAGGGTTATATAGTACTTTGAATGTGCATCAGTAGGGAATTTTAAAGCAACCTGTGCTTTTAGCCAGTGGAAAGAGAATCAACTTTTGAAGGATTGCGACCCCTAGTAAAAGTGCATGAGCCAAACACACATGGGCTCTTTCTCATGTATCTAATTCCCCTCCTTACTTACTTATATATTTACTTTGAATTCATTGACAGTGCGGTATAATGAGACAATTACAGGCTACAGATGCAGACATATACACACACATATATGTACAGTGGGGCAAAAAAGTATTTAGTCAGCCACCAAATGTGCAAGTTCTCCCACTTAAAAAGATGAGAGAGGCCTGTAATTTTCATCCTAGGTACACTTCAACAATGAGAGACAGAATGGGGGGAAAGAATCCAGGAAATCACATTGTAGGATATTTAATGAATTAATTGGTAAATTCCTCGGTAAAATAAGTATTTGGTCACCTACAAACAAACAAGATTTCTGGCTCTCACAGACCTGTAACTTCTTCTTTAAGAGCCTCCTCTGTCCTCCACTTGTTAACTGTATTAATGGCACCTGTTTGAACTCGTTATCAGTATAAAAGACACCTGTCCACAACCTAAAACAGTCACACTCCAAACTCCACTATGGCCAAGACCAAAGAGCTGTCAAAGGACACCAGAAACAAAATTGTTAGACCTGCACCAGGCTGGGAAGACTGAATCTGCAATAGGTAAGCAGCTTGGTGTGAAGAAATCAACTGTGGGAGCAATTATTAGTCATATTAAAGACATACAAGACCACTGATAATATCCCTCGATCTAGGGCTCCACGCAAGATCTCACCCCGTGGGGTCAAAATGATCACAAGAACGGTGAGCAAAAATCCCAGAACCACACGGGGGGACCTAGTCAATGACCTGCAGAGAGCTGGGACCAAAGTAACAAAGGCTACCATCAGTAACACACTACGCCGCCAGGGACTCAAATCCTGCAGTGCCAGACGTGTCCCCCTGCTTAAGCCAGTACATGTCCAGGCCCGTCTGAANCGGACAATTGTTATTTGTTCTTACTCGGAACCAAGTTTTGCTTTCCAACCCTGCCACTGTGCTCCACTTCCCGCCCTGCCCCGTCTAACAGTACAGAAAGCGGAGAGATGCATTTCCTTAGGAATCGACAAGCAGAACCAAAACTAACATTTCTAAACGGACAATTTGCGAATGAGTTCTGCCTTTTGTAAACTGAATTTAATAATAATTTGTCAATAAATGAGGGCGAAAAACGTCACTTGTCCACCGGACAAGTCAATTGAAAGATCTACGTGTCCGATATTGTAAATGACACGTCCCGGACGGTGGGACGTGTGCTTTTTCGCACACTGCATTACATTCCTATTTAGAGCCAATACAAGCATGAGTTTTGTTTAATAAGTCTCACTATGTTGCCAACAAAATGAAAAAATAATCATGTTAAGAGATGAACATCCCTTACGTTTAAAAAAAAAAATATTATTATATAATATGGTCACATTACTAAAAACTAAAATAACTTCACATAAATATAAGGTCATATTGCACATATTCACCATGGTAACGGCATAGTGATACTGCTCTCAGTAGACCGCAGATCTAGACTCACAATTAGTCCAATATCAATTTTCAGTGCAATACTGTACGTGTAGTAATTTTATTTTAACTACTCAGTCTACTTTTTTTTAACAACAAAATACATTTATATTTATAATATTCCTGTACTTTTTACTTATTTATTATATTTTGCTTTTCTGTACTTCTTATCATTGTTGTCCCTTTGCTGCTATGACACTGCACATTTGTATCGTTGTGGGACTAATTAAAGATACCCCTATTATAGTAGGATTATTGGAATTAGAGTAAAAACGTTCTGCCTTTACTGTTACCTTTAGCTGACTATCATAAAGGCAAAAGTAAACCTACTGTGAGCAGAGGGGTACCTGGGAGATGTAGTCAAACACGGAGCTGGGCTCGTAGTGGGACTTGTAGTCCAGCTCCGTGGCATCGCTGTGGGTGAAGTGGCCCAGGTGCTGGTCCCCGTGATGGCCGTGGTGCTCCGACTTGATGTAGTCGAGGCCGCTGATCTCCATCTTGATCTGATCATGGCCCAGCTCGGCGGTGGACAGCGGCTGGATCTCCGACAGGTCCACGGTGCAGATGGGCTCCAGGTCTCCGTCCTCCGGCTCACTCTTCACGCATGGCAGCATCACAAGAGGCTCGGCCACCTCCGGGACGTCTAGGGAAGGGGGAGGGGAGCTGCACTCAGGGGGCAGGCCGAGGCTCAAACAATCGGCCTCCAAGTCCGTCATGGTGAGGGGCGGGGCTGATCCTCCTCACCTATCTGCGGTACAACACCTCGGGTAGCGCTTGGGACCAAAACCTTCTCCGCCCTGGTCCTTCCTCCCTCCCCTGTAGAAAAATGTACCCGTCCTGAGTGTCGGTGGGGGGCGTGTTCCTCAGAGTGTGTCCTCACTGCTGTGGTCACCACCCACACCGGACTGGCACCAGCCTGCAACGACGTGAAAGACACAGTTTAAAGACACTTGTAGATCAATTAAGCAGCCGTAAAGATAGTGTGTTCTATGCACGGTTGTTTTCCTTTTTGGTTTGTTTTTGATGCGCGGAAAGTGTGCTCAAATGAGAGTGATGCTGTCGTGTATTTTTCAGGGAGCCCATAGTTTAAAGTATATTAACTTGGAATGCAGCAGTGCGCATTACTTATCATTAGACGAGGATAAACCAATCACAGCCGACAGATATCTTCACTTTCCCTAAGTCTACAGTTTGTACCGACCCCTAAAGACAAATAACTTAATGTAAAACATAATTTAGGCATTTTTTTCATACTTATTTAATTGCTTTAGAAGCATGAAGTTATTTTCTATTATACATATATTTTCCACATTTAATTGTATTGTAGCTCCTATGTTTCCATCGACTTTGTGGATCAGATTGCAGGTCTTTGTCTTGAGGATGGGAGGGTTATATAGATACAGATAAATCCTAGTTATACTACAGAAAAGTAAAACCAGCAGTTCAAGCTAAAACAAAAGAGCTATGAGAAAGTGATGTATTTACATATCTTTAGTAATTTTATGCTGGATGAGTGTGCTGGAATTTATGTCTGTATAACTTGTACTTTCCTCACATTTCCAACAGTGTCAGAACATTGCACTACATAGTTTTATATAAAACACTGACAATACATATTTTAATGCAAACATATTTGTAACTCTACATACAGTTTACTGAAAAAAATGACTTCACTTTAGTTTAGATAGTTCAACTACATTTAACTTTACATAAAACATGTATTAATTAACTACCTGCACAATCATTTCTTTAACCGTCAGTAGTTAATTTACATTTTACTGGTAACTCAATACTTTTACTTACATTTTAAACGCAGGACATGTAGTGCAGTTTTTTTCACAATGAAGTGATAATGCTTTTGCTGAAGAAGAGTTTCAGAACAGTTCTTACTCTTGGTGGCTACAGAGGCCACCCCGCACACACACACACACACACACACACACACACACGTTAAAGTGTGCAGGCTGGTATCAGCCGTTAACGTTAAATTCCGACAAGTCTTCACTTTTCTCTAAAAACAGACCGTTACATTCCTATCGAGCCCCGGCTGCAGCCCCCGGTGTGCCCGCTCAGTCCTCTCTCTCTTCGGGCTGAATGTGAAGGGGTTACCTGTCTCTGCAAACACTCAGGTAGCCTTTCAACCCGCCACGCAGCCTCCCGCAACAAACACAATCTGGCGGTGATTTACCCCTCAGAGGATGCCTTCACAATAACAACGCTTCCCCTGGTTCATCCGCGGGGAGGTTTAGTTTCGGTGGTTGTTCCAATCGGGGGAGAAAACTCCACATGACAGAGGAGGAACATGTATTTAAACGCGCATTTCTGGCATACAAAGACAGGGCAAGATGCCATGTCTAACAAGCTAGCAGAGCTAACCAGTGGCCATCTTGTTTATCACACAAGCAGCCTGCTAAGCTAACTAGCTGATGTTAGCACGGAGGGGAGAAAGTGAGAGTGGAGCGGAGACGAGAGGCAGGCGGACGGAGAGGAGTAGCTAGCCTCCACCGCTGTCCTGGGCACTATCTCTGTTTAGCATGTGGGGTGGGCTCCGTTGGAAGCTGCTGACAGCTCACAAACAAAAGGGTCAATTTATGAAATCTGTGCTGCGACCCGCGAGGATCTGTCAGAGAGCGGTACAGGCTGTGAGGAGAAGCCGGAAACTGAGCAGAGCGGCGCGGAGAGAAGCAACACACCGGGGCAGAGCTGTAAAGATCGGAGGGGCTTGTAGTACGTTACCTGCGGGTGGTCCGGTGCATTGCTGTCCGCCTCGGTCACTTGTAGCTAACTCCGCCGGACCCGCCACGTCCACCTCGGCATAACAACCCGCCGCCTCGCCTCCTCTCCTCCCCTCTATCGCTGACTAATTCCGCTCCCTCCTTCCTTTCCTCCCTTCCTTGCCTCTCTCCCCCTTCGATCCTTCTTCCTTCCTGCCCAATGGTCGCTCGTGCGCATACCCGTTCTGGCGGGTACACAGGTAACTACGGCAACGGTAGTGGTGAGAGGTGGGCTATTGTCGCGCGCAGTTGCCCGAGCGGGTGCGCGCACGGTAAAATTGTTTATTGTTACAGCATCATATGTGCTCGTGTATTTATGTTAGCTCCACGCGCCCTGTGTATAATCACAAAGGAATGAATGAGCGTGTAGCACACGCCCCCGCTGATCCGGGTCAAGTGGCGGGTGGAGACGTCACTCCGCGGCAATTAACAAGCTCATTAAATAAATGATGTCATATTTAAGAGAGACACGACAGGTGAATAAATATCACATCCGCAGTTGAGTATTTACATGATGTTGTATTACAAGTTTTCTGAAATGTTACATTTAATATGCAAAGGACGGATGCATTCTCTTATTATTTTTAGTAACAACGTGTTCTATTAATTAGGCTCTAAATGATATTTGTAAAACGCTTCGGAATATAGAGAGGAATGAAACTAGAAAGTTTGTATGTAAGTAAAATCATGTATTGTGAAACTCATACATTTTGTACACACTACAGGTGGAAAAGAGTTAGTGTCTCACATAATTGCATGAAATGAACCCCCCAGGCAATATGATTGGCAGAAAAAATGTAGACTAACTTTAGTTTGTTTATTAATACATATCTTATCAACTATTTTGTTTATGCTCAATTTAGACTTCAGCTGCAACAGCTTATCATTTTTTAAATTAGCTTTGTCTTTTGTTGTGTTTTGGTATTTCGTTTTTTTCTTGCATTAAAATAATCCTTTACCCATAAAATGATCATTTATAAAGTTGCTCAACCATGTAACTTTAAATTCGTAAAGATGACATCTTTAAGAGTGTGAAAAAATGAAAGAGAAAAATCCATTTATTAATCATGATGTGACAAATCCCAAATGTTATTTAATCATGTTGTTTTATACCTCAGTAGCTGTTAAGCAGCGTTGATTTAGTCTCTCACAAGAATACACATGTTTAATAGGAGTCGAATGTGGTTTTAAAAGGAGTTTCTATGGATCTTCTTATCCTCTTAGGAGAAATTCGGCTCATATTCAGGTTCATAATTGTATTTTGCACTGGCCAATAGAAGCCCGAGTGTAATGATGTCACTATGTTACAGAAGTAAACAAAGGGTTGCGTTTGAATTGTCAGTTACGCGTAGGAAGGTTCCTAACGGAGTGAAATTACAAGGTCATACCCAAGTGGTAGCCATGAAAAGAGCTGTTCGAATTCTCTAGACTAGAGGGCAGGAAAGGAGCTTTGAAATGTCCTTTAGTTTAGGAAACACTGGACCTTTCTTTACGAAAGGAAAGGAGAAATTGCTGTCCCACAATACCTTGCGGCCGCAACATTTACCGTTGTCACTACCCGATCTGCAGCTCTGCCCGATCTGCAGTGCGCATGTGCGAGATGCTCCGCCATATTGGACAACTCCGGACGGCAACCCAAGTAGGACACTTGACACTGGCTTTTGGCAAATCACAAAAAGAAAACTCGAGAAAGATGAGTTATTTTTATTACAACGTGACTTCACTATTATTTAACAACTCTTTTTATTGAGTTCTTTTATTTGGGGTTAAGTACATTGTCAGAATAAGTGAGAAATGGATTTAACTTCTGTTATGCCATACATTTTTGCATACATTCACAGTAAATATTTATTCAGTATGACAGCTGTCTAACAGAAGTTAAATCCATTTCTCACTTATTCTGACAATGTACTTAACCCCAAATAAAAGAACCCAATAAAAAGAGTTGTTAAATAATAGTGAAGCCACGTTGTAATAATAACTCATCTCTCTCGAGTTTTCTTTTTGTGTTTTGCCAAAAGCCACTGTGTCAAGTGTCCTACTTGGGTTGCCGTCCGGAGTTGTCCAATATGGCGGACCATCTCGCACATGCGCACTGCAGATCGGGCAGAGCTGCAGATCGGGTAGTGACAACCGTGACACAACATTCCGCCGTTCACGGAAACAACCGATCATGATCGAGAAATTACATCATGCAAGTTACTGTGCTTATAGTCCCTGTGCCGTAACTTGCCAAAGTGCTTTGTTTTGTCCGTTCAACACCAAAAGGCGAAACATAAACATTACTTTTTTACTGAAATGATCAAATAAAGTCAACATTTCACAGTATTACTAAGCTGCATGGGGTTTCTTAAGGTGTGATGCACAGAAACCTATATAAACACAGTACAGAAAACCCCCAAAAAGCATAATTAAAAAGAAAAAGGTTTTTGTTCCCCCATCAGCAGAGAGTAAATCAGACACTTCAGGCCAAGCTGGTCGTTGAGAACATTTATTGGTTTTCCTTGAATTTTAACACTAACAAGTACCCAGTCTCATTGACTAAAACAGGTAATAGAAATTAAAAAACGCACCATCACCATAGCCGTCATCGTAACATTATCATGGCAGACAGTTTGTAATGTGGCGTATTTGACATTCAGACGGTGCTGCTGTGATCAACACGGGCACAAAAACAGCCAAACATACAGTGAGAATTTACTATAGTCCACTGGTTAATGATGGCGAAAGTTGGCAATAATTAACTCAAAACTGACATAGGTCACAAAAAAGTCCAAGGTCATATCAATTCTGAGTTGATTTTTTTCTGACCGAAGCTTCAACTGCCTCCCACTCAACTTCAGCACTTTTTAAATGTCATTTTTAAAATAGGAAACTATTGAAGATTTGGTTTTATTAGACTGGTAAATTACAAAAAAGGGCACATTTTTTTATCAAAAGTATTGCATCAAATCCAAGAACAATATGAACTTTCTTCGACAGACAAGAGCAAGTCAATTCATTGAGATTATACAGGGAGTAGAAATAGATATTTAAAAATTAAAACTTAAACATGAGTCACATTTGCCTGTGTCAATACAAACACACAGTCTGCTTAAAGTCAAACATTTGAAATTAATAAAACAATCCCTTTCAACCCCTCATTCCCGCGTTGCATCGAATAAAAACAGGACCTTGAATCGTTCCCTGAGGAACCCCGGCATGAAGTTCCATTAATTTGAGCTTTACTTCTACAAACTAACCACGAAGGATTTTAAGGAACCCTTTTTTTTTTTTTTAAAGAGAGCGGTCCGCTCTGCTGAAACGTAAAGTTTGTATTCCCTTAGCCCGTAGTTCTAACGGAGAGGCTGAAACATCATAATCCCTCCAAATGGGAACCACATAACCACTTTTCAGAAAACTGCCATATAAAATGAAAATCAAAGGAGCCGGGATCTGCTCTGTGATATGAACAAATGAAATCCATCTGGTGGAATTTATTATAATTGCAACGAGACCCTGAAGAGTTTTTATAAAAGTCTTGAGTACGACATTAACATTTAATATTATTCCCTTGTCAATGTTGATTCAGTAATTTACTAAAAGTCTTTGCTGTGGCACTGTATGCTGTATAATTCTGGCTTAGTATTACTCATATTAGTATAAGATCCATTTTTAAATAAAATCCAACGTACTCACTTTTACAATTTGTGAATGTCAGTTTGAAATACTATATCATTTCCTTTGCATTTGTTTGTAAGCAGGAGCAACAGAAACATTAATAGCATGATGTTTTATGAAACGGGTTGGATGATTTAATTTATTTTAGCGCAGGTCTTTGAGGTCCCTTTCAGTTTGTGCACAATTTTCCCTTTTACGTATTTTCAACCAGAAGCATTTCTCTCTTTTTCTAGTGTTCTGTAAACAACAACAGGTGAAGCATTGATTGATTAAAAGGTCCCATTGTGTCAGAGAAAAACCTCATATCCTCTCTGCCATTTTCCATTTGTCACAGACAGTTCATTGCAGATTTTAATTTCAGTGAGAAACGTAAGATCACATTTATAGATACAAGGTTTTCTCCGACAGTAGCTGAAAGCTTATTCACAGAGCTGGCATGTAAAAACCACATAACTACTCACTTGTTGTGAGTCTTTGATTTAAAAAAGAACATCTCAAATAATAGTTTTTTTACAATATTTAGTTTGGTGCTTTTTCACACATTTTATATTTTTCATTTGGTTACTTAACTGTATATCATTACAATTTTATATTCTCATCTCATTGTATCCTACCGCTGTTATTAATTGCATCTTTTCCGAAAGTAAATCATTTATTTTGTTTTTCTTTCCCTTTTAAGTGCTTCTAAAGCGCTCAAAGTTTAAGTGTAACGAATGGAAAGATTCAAAACATAAAAATAAAACTAAAGTCAGACTCTAAGTAAAAAACTATAAGCTATTATGAAATACACCTAAACGTTAAAATTATAGCACAGTGAGTAAACATTTTTATATTTCTAACCATTGTCAAATTGTCCCTGCATTCTTATCCTTATTAGTATTTTTGAAAAAGGCTCTTTAACCATTTATTATCTTGGCATAAATGGGCTTCCATTATTTGGGGCAAACTCTTATAAACATGTCATAGTTTTTTATTTAAGGCCTTTAAAAAATTTTGTAATGATAAAAAAAACAATCCTTAAAGACTATCTCTTTGCAGTTTTGTGTTTTTCACCCGATTCGTTTTTGAGACAAATAAAAGAAATAATAAACAGAAAAAAAAAATACATATAATACACATAATTGTAGTCAAATGAGGTAATGAGGTCTGTGTGGTGAGGAACATTTAAAACACTTCAGATGTTTTACAAAATAAAATGAGGTATGTGCATAGCCGCGGGAAGTCATTTTACTTAGGGGGTGCGGCCAAAAGTGGGGAGAGATTTCAACCGTAACATGAACATAATAGTAACCGGCAAAAAAGCCCTACAATATATACTATGACTATTATATGCTACAGTATACGGCTAATTTTATTTTAAGTAAAATCATAACTATTTTATGTAGTTTAATCATTTTTAATTAGGTGATCGCTCAGTTTTTCAAATGTACACCATTGGCCAACAGGGGGTGCTGCAACACCTCCAGCACCCCTACTTCCCTCAGCGATATGTGTTAACATGTGGAGGCTGAAAGTACAACAAATAATTTTTTTTTTTTAAAAGATAGACGCTTTGCGTTTGGAGAAATGCGGTGCGGTCATTCAGATGTTAGCAGAGCAGATAATTAGCTTTTGTTATTAAAGTAGAGGCAGTTCAATTAATCAGTTATTATTAGGCATCATTAGCATATATCAAATTGCAATTATTATACCGGAGAGCACCCGTGGTCATGTTGCAGCAAAATCTAATCACGTGTTTCGAAAACGGTGATATATTTTTGCGCATCATGACCACTTTCAGCTCTCTCCGACAGTAAATCAAACTCCAGCCGCTCGTCAGATTTTTGGCTTCATATTGCTTACATGTTTTTCTTTTCAAGACAAGTAAAAACAGAATCACCTTGAGGCTAGAAAAACGTTCAGTTTGCACATTTACAAAGCTTAAAGATGATGGATACGTCTCGATTGTACGTGCTGAAGCATCGCGGAGCAGAAACATGAAAAACATGAGATTTATCAGATATTTGTTTTTATATCCGTCATCTAATCCTTCTAGTCACCAACATCCCTCCATCTCTTCCTGAGGTATGCATGCTACAAAAGATAAAGTCACAAACAGATGGAAAGGTAGGAATGATTAAAAAAAACACCAACACAAGTTGGGGCATTTTAGATTAGTTGTTCTCAGTTTAATGTTGATCTTTTGGTAAAATTAAAACCAATTATTTTATCCACTTAATCTGTATATTTATTTTTGATAGATTTCACAAACGTATTATTTCTGTATATGTTTTTCTTCCCCTGGCACCAATGGGCTACCATATTTTAAATGCCCATTAAGTGAAGGAAATAATAAATATTTGAAGCCAGTTTGTAGAAAACAGCCATCAAAGAAAACATTTCTGGCAGAAAACATTTCTTTGTTTATTTTCTGAGATTTATATTTTATAAACTCAACTCATTTTAGTTTTCTTGGACAGCATTACTATACTAAATATAGATTTACATTTCTGACTCATAGTAAAAAAAAATCAAATCCTAGAAAAACGCAAAAACTGATAAAAAGCTAGGAACCATTAATAAAGCAAATGGTGGAATTGTCGTTTCATAAGCGTTTTTTAATTTAAGTTTTAAAAAATTGATCTAAGATGTCTCAATCTTTATAGGTTTGTATAGTATTGTTTTAATACAACTCAACATTTTGAGGCATCTTAAGTTATCGACTTCTATTTTTTTTTGATTATCTTTATTTTGTCAATTTCCTGGCAGTTAAGGGCTTCCATACAGATTTGATTAATATAAGTAAAGAAAATGTAATAATAATCAGATGACAATATTTTTAGAAGCAAAAAACATGTTCTGTAGTAAACTATGTGTGGCCAAGTTGATTTTGTTTGTCATTTATATTTAAAATCTTTAATGGAAGCTTCTTACTTGTTTTGCCAGGAACATCTTTCAATAAAAAAAACATACCGTTAATTAAAATGCAAATTATTTGCCTGGGACAAATGGGAATCAATGCAGATTAGATCCATTAAAGCACATAAAAGCAAATGATTAATTAGTTGAAGCCAGAAAAAAAACAAAAAAAAACAAAGGTAAACGATCAGAAATCGTATATAGAAAAAGGTGGTTGTGTTTTTTTCAGGAGGTATCCGTGTGTCAACATGAGGTCGCTTAACTGAAGAATGAGGGATGAAGGAAGGAAGGATGTAAGCAAGGAGAGAAAGATGCAGAGGAGGAAACCGTTGCAGATTTTAAAAACCTTCCTCTATTCTCTTGTTTTACCTTCAGTTCTGTATGTAAAGTAAAAACTGTACAACAAAAGATTCACATTCATTTGAGTCCAAAACAATCGATGCCACTGACAAAGTTTCTTTTCCTTTTGCTCGCAAAAACTTGACGACAAAAATGCACCTGACGATAACCAAAAATAAGTCTGTTAAGAGAAACAATAAAAGGGCACTTCCGTTCAACAAAAACGGATAGAAAAATCCATCTTCCTGCAAATTCACGTTTTACAGATCCAACACGAGAAGGAGAAAAACAACGATCATCAACAGGAAGCTCCGACCGTCCGACTGCTGAGGCCACGAGCTTGTTGCAACAACAAAAATAAAAAATAACATTTCCTGCTGGGACTCAAGCTCACCTCATGAGGTGGGGCCCCGTATCGTGTCCAAGAGGGTATTTTACAGAATTTAAAAACATGGAGTTTGAAACATGAGGTTTTTCATCTCCGCTTACTCAGCAATTATTCCCCGTTCAGGTTCTTTATTTCCCGTTTTAAATCCAGAGTTGGGATTAATAAGTGTTTTGGGGAGTTCAGATGTCTACAAATCTTTTTTTATCAAATCTATTCAGCTTTCAACATTTGTTAAGAGTTAAAATAATTTTAAAAAGCCACTTAAATTTGTTTTCTATCCAACATACTTTTCAAATGATTAAATGAAAGTTAAATGAGGGGGAAAAAAACTATAATTTTCAAATAGTTTGATCTAAAAATACTCTTTAATTGCAGCCTGGAGAAAATAAGCAAACTATTTTCCAAATAAAAGCCCCCGTATAACATTAGTTCAATGGAGAGTATCGAATTTTCAAAATAAAAAGACCTCATTTGGTAATACTACATTAACAGGGGGCCCCAATAAAGCTTATTTTAAAAATAAAAGATAGCATATCATAACAGTAGTTTAACAAAGGGGGCTTAGACAAAGCCACTAGATTGTTTCCCTATTATAATTAAATTAGAAATGTCCCTTTAGTTGCAGAGAATGGGAACAATCTCTACATGTTCTACCTTTTATGCTTTTTAAAATAAGAAAGCATTTTTTCTTTAAACCTATTCACTTCAATTTTAACTTCCCCTTTTTTGATAGTAGTACAGTTTTTATCTTTTATAGCAATGCATTTCAATTGTGAAATAAAATAAATATTTTCCCTCTTTGGCAGATTTGTTTGTTTACTTGTCGGACCCCATCGCTAAAATGAATCCGATGGGGGGAGTCGAGTCTATGGGCTTTTTTAGTGTTTTGTTGGCTTGAAAATGTACATTCAAAATGATCAACGTGGAAAAAAGCTGAATATTTTGATACTCAAAAAAAGAAATGGAGCTTGAGTAAGCGATTTGACAGCACTTGATAAATCTGGAGCCGGATCCAAGGCAGAACCGAGATTGGACCTGGACTCCTTCTGGTCCTGGGTGATCATCGATCATGTGACCTTCTTCCATACGCTCTAATATGGTTGTCGGGTACCAAGGACAAGGGATAGACAGATTTTAGACCAGAGTTTTTTTCAATCTTTATCTGTGGTGATTTTTAATCTTTTTAAAATAATAATTTATGTTTTGAGGGTCTTAATATTAAATATTATTGCTCAAATTTGTTTTAAACCCTCTTTTAGGAAAGAAAATCAAAAGAAAGTTTATGTTTTTTCATTATGTTAGCGCTGCTACTTGAACAATTTGTAAAATAGTAATACAAAAATAACTTTTGTTTCAGTTGATAGCATATTCACTTTAGCTTTTTGTAATTTCATACAGTAACTTCTAATGGGAAATATAAATAAATAGTGGAATAAATAATTTAGTTGCAGCTCTAATAATAAAGTGCTCTACAGAAGCCCTGGAGTTGGCTTCCATATTTCAGAATAGAAGTACTTTAGAGTGTAAAACCGGTCTATCCCTTTGGTCATGTTTGTTTTTTCTGGAGTGGGATCCTGATGAGTTTCCCTTCATGGTTCTGGTTCTGCTCTGTGGATACTGCTGTGGTGTTTGTTTAGCTTCTTGTTGGACTCTGTTGGAGGTCAGGTCCGGGTCCCGGGGTGCTGGGCCAGGATGTGGCTGTGGAGGCGGGTGGCGGAGGAGAACCTCTTACCGCAGGTGGAGCAGTGGAGCGCTGATGCGTTGCTTGTGGGCGCGGGGGACGCCGTGTCGACAGCGGCCGTGTTTTCCGCTGCGTGCGTCTGCCGGTGAGCCTTCAGGAGAGACATCCGGCTGAACCTCCGGCCACACTCCTCACACTCCGACCAAACCCGCCGCCGCTTCTTCTGCTCACACAGGACACAGCAACAAATATTATATTGAAAAAGTCAGCTGTTATATTGATCCTTTCTCCAATAACAACAACTTAAAATTAATAATGACAGAGATAACAAATTGATTAAGACACCAAACATAAAATCTAGTATGGGATGACATTTTGTTATAATGAACCTATAATAAGCTTATCGTTTATTTGAAAACTAAAAACAAACCTCTTTCCTGGCACACATATCAGTAAGAAAGTTTTTTAAATATCTGTTTTTAGGAGGTTCCCCCTTCCTGCGTCCATGCTTTGTGCATTAATGAATAAAAACACATTTTTAAAACAATATCTGCAGTTTAAAAAATAAAAATAAATAGTTTAAAACTGGAAGCTTTCATTTCAAAAGGTGCTGGATTATTTGCACAACACTATGATGATTTTATTTTTAATATTAAAAGTTTGTATACTCAAAAACATAACTTTCAAAACATATAATCATTATTTCACTTACAATTGTTAAAACAAGCAACATTTTATGTATTTGAAATACTGAAAGATGCTTGTTTCCTCACTCACCTTCCTCCCTTTGTCCTCCTCCTCCTCCTCCTCTTCTTCTTCCTCCTCCTCCTCTTCGTCCTCCTCTCTGTTGGGTGGGGGCAACAGGCGGTGCGGTTCGATGGCTTCTCGGAGGTCGTGGACTCCCTCGATGGCGAGAGCGACCAGCGTGTCGTTGGCGGCGTCCTCCTCCTCGTCCAGCAGCTGAGACGGCAGCGTGAGGAGGCGATGAAGCATCGAGGCTGATGAGCGCCGGCCGGAAGAGCCTGCAGAGAAACATTAAGAAGGGAGGAAGGTCATCAGCAGAGGTGGAAGAAGTACTCAGATATTGTACTTGAGTCAAAGTAAAAGACTTTAGGAATACTCTGTTACAAGTAAAAGTCCTGTATATAAAATGTTACTAGAGTTAAAGTACAAAAGTATTGACATACAAATATACTT
This sequence comes from Notothenia coriiceps, assembly GCF_000735185.1. NCBI lineage: Eukaryota > Metazoa > Chordata > Actinopteri > Perciformes > Nototheniidae > Notothenia > Notothenia coriiceps. Next base: position 30,152 of record NW_011344030.1, read on the forward strand.
AAAGTATCAAAAGTAAAAGTACTCATGATCATAAGTCTGATTTAAGTGTTGTTTATATTTCACATCATTAATCCAAATCTGTAAAGTAACTAAATGTATAAATAAATGCAGTGGAGTAAAAGCACACAATTTACCTCTGAATTGTAGTGGGGTAGAAGTAGCATAACATTAAAATACTCAAGTAAAGTACAAGTATCTCAAAGTTGTACTTAAGATAAGATGGACCTTTATTAATCCCCGTCGGGGAATTCAGGGCTTTAGAGCGGCAACAGACTGAGAGTGAAAAACAGGACAGTACAGACGAGGTAAAAATATATATAATACTACAATTAAAAGGTACATTAAGTACAGTACTTAAATGTACTTAGTTACTTCCCACCTTTGGTAATCAGATTACTGCTGAGAGATTACTATATGCACACTGGGAAAATACTCCAGTACTGGTTAAAATCCTGCTTGTATTGTAGTACAAACTGTGCAGTAAGATTTCCCCGTCAGTGTTTTAATGTTATAAATCATTGTAATATAACTGTCCAGTGGAGGGCAGTACTGAGAGACACCCACACGCATCAGTAATAGATTTTAGATTTAAAATATACTTAAAGTACCAAAAGTAAAAGTACTTATTTTGCAGTATTATATATATATTATTTAATTTTGTTATAATTTTGGATCCATTAATGTGTTCATCAATTTCATTTTGTAGTTGGTAATAACCTGCTCTCTCAGGTGTGTGATGTTTCCGTTTATGTGTTTGTGTGCAGAGGGTGGGTTTCCTGTCACACAGCCAAAGGAGTTCGGGCTCACCTGTGGGGCTGTGGGGGTGTCCATGTCGGGAGCCCGAGGTGTCCCTCTGACTGCTTGCAGCCTCCTCATCTGGAGAAAACACCTCCATGTCCTCCAGAGGGGTCCAACGGGGGTCCTGCTGGGGGGAGGAGGGGGAGGGCTCTAGGGTCACAGAGCGGTTGGAGAGGGGTGCCGCGTGCTCAACCCGGCCCTCACCCAGACCCCGCCCTGTACCGGCCCCCTCCTTTATCTGCCACACGTCGCTGCACCACTTCTGACCAAAGACCTTGTCCAGGATGGGAACCCAGTCCTGAGCGACGGAGAGGACAGGGGGGCGCCCCAAGTCTGAGGGGGAAGATAAAAGAGGAAGTAGGAGGAAAAGAAGAGAGAAGGCGGGAAGGATGAAACTCTGTACTCTTATCATGTAAAGAGAGAGGGCCCATTTGGCGCTTTCACACCAAGTACTTTTCCCAGGAATAGTTCCCGGAAATGTTCCCCTGGAACTATCTAGTAAATCGCGTTCACACCGGAATAAGTCCCTGAGGGAGCCGCTGACGTCACTTCTTCTTCTTCTGCTTCTTCTGCTTTGGGTTGACTGTCTGGTCGCAAACAACTTCACGGCGTATACTGCCTCCCGAAGTCCCCGGAGTTGGGGACTAGATCAGTCAGGCCCTGGTAGTCTGTCTGGGTCAAGGCGCAGCAAACTCCTCAAGGTCTGCTTGGAAAGGCTCGGGTGAATGTGGCAAAGTTCTCCATAGGTCTAGCCTCCTCATTTTGCTCTTAATGTGAACGAGATTGATGCATTTCCTTCCACGGAACCTGCCTGGAGCACGCGTGTCAAACTAAAGTTCTGAGGCCTCCAATGGAGGTGAACAACAAACCTATACAACACACTATAGGAAAGGGAAAACCCCAAAAAGCATAATGGGGCCTCTTGTTTTTTTTTTTACACTTTTTATTATTATTATTAAAGTCCCAAACAGAGTTCCCGTTAGCCGGTAATTACCGGACTTTGACCAGTAAAATATGCTGAAGACCGGCAAATCCAAATCTCTCCGGTCAAAATAAAGAATAGTATGTGACAGACACTTAATATGGAGAAAGAGATGTCCTGTATGGGTTGATTGTGCGTTGATCTGTTGGTAATGCCTCGGGCTTCCGGTGGGCATGTAAACAAATGCATAATGCTGCGCTATGCTTTGCGGCCTCACCCGGTTGCATAGCGACACTTATTGTTTTGGTGTTTTGATAAGCAGGTAGTCCTATCATTAGATAGAACTAGCTAGATCTGATCGATATGGACATAAACGCGAGTGAAGTCTAATCTGACGGGAGAGAGAGATCAGCTGCTGCTGACGAGTCGTTCAAATATATAAGTTTCCTATGTTTACATATCCAATTTCCATTTTAAAGTGTGGCCCTCAGTGAAATTGAATGGGGGGGCTCACCATCTGCCTGTGGCGTCTCCTTGGACACGGGGGCCTCGGCCAGCTCCTCCTGGGTGTCATCAGACCCACTGGGGGACACCGAGTCGTTCTCAGATCCCCTCCTCCGACCCCCCGCTCCTCCTCTCCACTTGCCTCCTCTCCCCTTGTCCATCCTCTCCTCCAGCAGCTGCTGCTCGCTCTCCATCTTGGTGATCTCCAGCAGCAGGTCGTCAAACGAAGCCTCCACGATCTTCGTCAGCTCGTGCAGCGCGAAGTCCAACACCTGTTCCATCACAGACTTCAGCTGATCTG
>NW_011344031.1:0-3003 GCF_000735185.1 Notothenia coriiceps
AGAGTGAGAGGGTGATCAAGAGAAGAGAGAGGGCGATCAAGAGAAGAGAGAGAGGGTGATAGAAGAGTGAGAGGGTGATCAAGAGAAGAAAGAGGGCGATCAAGAGAAGGGAGAGGGCGATCAAGAGAAGAGAGAGATGGCGAGCAAGAGAAGAGAGAGAGGGCAATAGAAGATTGAGAGGGTGGTCAAGAGAAGAGAGAGAGGGCGATCAAGAGGAGAGAGAGAGGGCGATCAAGAGAAGAGAGAGAGGGCGATCAAGAAGAGTGAGAGGGTGATCAAGAGAAGAGAGAGGGCGATCAAGAGAAGAGAGAGATGGCGAGCTAGAGAAGAGAGAGAGGGCGATCAAGAGAAGAGAGAGAGGGCGATCAAGAGAAGAAAGAGAGGGCGATAGAAGAGTGAGAGGGTGATCAAGAGAAGAGAGAGAAGGCGATCAAGAGGAGAGAGAGAGGGCAATCAAGAGAAGAGAGAGAGGGTGATAGAAGAGTGAGAGGGTGATCAAGAGAAGAGAGAGGGCGATCAAGAGAAGAGAGAGAGGTAGAAGAGTGAGAGGGTGATCAAGAGAAGAGAGAGGGCGATCAAGAGAAGAGAGAGAGGGTGATAGAAGAGTGAGAGGGTGATCAAGAGAAGAAAGAGGGCGATCAAGAGAAGGGAGAGGGCGATCAAGAGAAGAGAGAGATGGCGAGCAAGAGAAGAGAGAGAGGGCGATCAAGAGACGAGAGAGAGGGCAATAGAAGAGTGAGAGGGTGGTCAAGAGAAGAGAGAGAGGGCGATCAAGAGGAGAGAGAGAGGGCGATCCAGAGAAGAGAGAGAGGGCGATCAAGAGAAGAGAGAGAGGGTGATAGAAGAGTGAGAGGGTGATCAAGAGAACATTGCAGCCTTCAACGCATCTAAGCGTATTATGGGATGTCAACAAATGCTGTTGGCATTGTGACAGATCATTCGCCATCAAGTTAGTTCAAAAGTTTGCAGTTCAAATATTCTGCTGCTTTTCCAAGCCTTTTTACTTTCTTTTCTTCTCTCTTCGCACATTCAAGCCCCCAGTGTTCATGTATCATTTCAATCTAAATTCTTCACTTTCTTCTTACACATTACATTTCAGCATAGCAGTTTAGCGTCAGCTTTTCAGCATAAAGCATTTCCACTAGCAATTTCTTCAGGAATTGCATTCTCTAGTTGCTTCTAATGTTCTTTGCCAAGCAGGGCCCTTACCGTTTAAAGAGAACATATGCTCATTTTCAGGTTCATATCTGTATTTTGTGCCTCTAGTGTGAGTACACGTTTACATGCTTTAATGTTCAAAAAGGTATTTATTTTTCTAAGACTGCCTGTGATGCAGCGCATCTTTTTACGAGAGCAAAGTCTGTTCTGATTGGTTAGCTGTCCGGCTCTGTTGTGATTGGTCATCGGCTTATCGCTGTCCCACTGCTTAGCCTATCACGTACAATGTGTTCGAGCAGTAGCCAATAGAAGCGCGGGTGTAACATAGTGATGTCATTATGTCACACAAGTAAACAAAGAAGTCCAAATCGAGGTATTTAAGGCAGAAGGGGGGAGTGTGTGGTAGAGAAACTTCCTCTGGCATGAACCATGTACATGCACAAAAACCTATATAACATAATACAGGAAAAGGGAAGACCCCAAAGAACAGAATAGGGCCCCTTCAAAATGTTGAAGAAAGGAGTCGTCATACAATATTATTAGACTTTGTAATTTGTGCTGAATAAAAGCAAATCAACCATATTTAACATCTCCAGAACTCAGAGAAGATTTTTTCCATGAGTTAGCTTCATCTGTAAACAGAACTGTCACACTTTGTGAGGTCAGAGGTAAACCATGATACAAAGTTGAACTTGTGGGGTTGAAATCAGAGTGCAAGGAAGTGCTGCTCTGAAGGTTTCATTGCTGACAGCCATCCACATGCTGATTGGAACCCATTCAGATGTCTCATACATAAACCAAGTCTAATACTCAGCCATCAAGGCTTATGTTTGATTATAAATAGCAAACTTTATCATGGGTGATACAGTGGGGCAAAAAAAGTATTTAGTCAGCCACCAATTGTGCAAGTTCTCCCACTTAAAAAGATGAGAGAGGCCTTTAATTTTCTTCCTAGGTACACTTCAACTATGAGAGACAGAATGGGGGGAAAGAATCCAGGAAATCACATTGTATGATTTTCAATGAATTAATTGGTAAATTCTTCGGTAAAATAAGTATTTGGTCACCTACAAACAAACAAGATTTATGGCTCTCACAGACCTGTAACTTCTTCTTTAAGAGCCTCCTCTGTCCTCCACTTGTTAACTATCGATGTGAAGTTGATACTCCTGTCTTACCCCCTTTCTTAGGCCTTTAGTGTAACATAATAAAAGTTACTTAATTAACCATTTAAGAAGCCGATTTTATTCATAAACCAGTGGATGTTTGTTTGTTCTAAATACGACGAGTGTCTGGACATTGAAGAAGAATTCTCGGAGGAGACAGGAGGTGCAAATTGACATGTACCGGTCGGACAAACTTGAGCAATCAGTCATATTTTCTGTGGACAGTTTTTGGAGTTTGTCAGTGGTGAGGTTTGAGGGTGTTACCCGGTTCCTGGTTTCTCGACAGTTTCCTGTGGTCTTTGTTTTAACAATCTGGACGTGGTCCGACCCTTCTGACTTAGACGTTATCCATTCGTCAGAACCACACCTTCTTGTAGTTGACACCCTCGTTAATAATCTTTACCTTCTGGTATGGTTCCTGGTGACTATTAGAGGGAGCTAGACCCCGAGGTGCGATTCTAGAGTGGAGGCACCCGCAGTTTTTACTAGTGTTCTTGCCACTCGTTTTTAAGGGTCTTGGTGTGCCCCCTGGATCAGTCTACTTGGACGTCTCTCGAGAACCAGAACCGGTAACACCTCAAACCTCACACTGCACAAACTCCAAAACCTGTCCCACAGAAAATATGACTATTGCTCAAAGTTTGTCCGACGGTCACAATGTCCAATTTGTTCACCTCCT
>NW_011344031.1:6704-21531 GCF_000735185.1 Notothenia coriiceps
TGTCGTTGCTGGCTGGCTGTATGCACATTGCTCAGTAAATGTCCACATCTTCATCCACAAGTTATTCAAAAAAATGACCCTGCCGGAAGTGCATTCATGTCTGAACTAAAGACCCACTAAGCTCAACAGCTTTTGAAAGGTCAAGGGAATGAAGACTGTAACATGTCAGAGAACACATTATTTTTCTGGCAACACTTTACGGGAGTAGCAAGATGCACAACTGAGCGAGAGCGGCAACTGTGGCCAGCAGAACACGTGGCCTCATAGATCTCTCACGCATGCGTTCTTGGGCTATGTCTTGGCAGTACCGCTTGAGGGCCGGTAATCTATGCCATAGAATGTTACATGTTTCTATTATGCTAGCAATGATGGGGAGTTTCCGTTGCCTTCAGATAACTAGTCAGCAAAAAACAACACAAAAACTTGTATTTTTATTGTTATTATTTTTAAAGTAAAGTAACTTGTTACTAGTTACTTTTATAATTTAGTAACTAATAAAGTAACTAGTTACTTTTTTGAGAGCAGTAACTATAACTATTACTAGTTACTTTTTAAAAGTAACTTGCCCAACACTGGTGATAAATCATAATTTTTTTCAAATTTTTAAGGGGGGCCACAGGGGGTCAGAAGTCAGTGTTAGGGGGGCACTGGGCCCCCTGCCCCCCTAGAACCGCCCCTGTACATCTCTGTTTCTGATTGCAAGAAAAGCACATGGCTCTGAGGAAGGAATTTGAGCCCCAGTATCATTAAATACATCTTCTTTTCAAATGGATTTCGAACATTGTATCACACTCAAAGGGTTAACATTTAATTTTGCAAATACTTCAAGAGGTACTGCCAAAAAATGCATCTTAAAAGCATTGTTTTTGTAACTCTACAGTTTGTATTCAAACATGTATGAATACGAGGAATTCTGATAAAAATCGAATCACCTTTCCTAGAAAAATATACCTGGAGGAACCCTGGGATTTTAAGCATGATTGTGCATCTGAATCTGTGGGCCTGTATATTCTCACACTCCAAACCACATCAACACAACTGTCAAATAAAAATACTAAAGTCTGAACCTCAAATGCAGTTAAAAAGAAACGTTACTGCTGCGTTGGTTGCGTGCACGTTAAAATGGAAGTTTACAATCCAGATAAGTGAGAACAAATTCATTTTAAAGACCACATTAGTGATCTATTGTGTCATTTGGCATTAACATGACTTTCTTGGGAAGTTTGTGTACAGGAAAATAAAAACACTATTGCCAAATGTTGATTATGGATGATTCTGCAAATACAACATTCAATTGTATTGACAACAACATTTTGCAAAACTGTAATGTATAGGTAAAATATACTGTAGATGAATGGGTACTATAGTTCTGCAGTTTCTGTAGAAAAAACAGGGCAATGGAAAACAGAATCTGTCAACTGCTTGATAAAGATCTTGTTCATGTGAGTGTGTCTTCACTAAAAAAAAAACAAAGCAGACGTAAGAGTCTGAGAACAATTTCAATGGCATTATCATTTCAACCTATTGTTGCAGGTCGTCATGGTATGTGTTAGATGCTGCCCTTCGACCCTGTCTTGTCTAGTTCTCACTTGTAAAAGAGGATTTCATCCCATTAAGATGGTGAACCTGTTTAACTTTACCTGCTAAATATCAACATGTTAGCATTGTCATTGTAAGCATGATAATAATGCTGATGTTAGCATTTAGCTCAAAGAATTGCGTGCATAGATCCACCTAACAAAGCTGCTAGCATCCATGGCTGCAGAGATACTTATGATGTGTGTCATATCACGCACTTCAGTACTTACTTACTGTTTTGAGTGCTTAAGTGCGTCCCAATGCGAAGTATGGCAAAGTGCAGTGTACCCGGATGTTCCACTCATAACGTTCAAAAAGGTGTGTGGACTATAGTTACTTTTTAAAAAATATATAATTACCACTGCTGCTAGCTAGCGCTGCTTCATAGCTGAAATCAATTATCAGAATTTTAAGCGCAGCGCTGTGTGACAATTGTAGGCATTGCGCAACACCCAAAGATAGCGCTTCCCCCTACACTGACTATACTGGTGCCAAAAATAAGCCAACGTTCATTTTATAGGGTTTATTGAGCAGTCTGCTATGTTTTAGTATTGCGTACGATTGTTGCTAGCTAGCAGTCTAGCTCGTTAACAGCTATTGTCACTTCCAGTGATGGCACAGCACTAGTGTGTGATTAGAGACCCAACCCTGTTGATATTCACACACTGCATGTGTGTTAACAGTGTACGACATGCCATATACAAAGGGAGGTATCTAAATTGAAACACAACGTTAACCTTGTTTCAAGATGTGCTGTCTAATTTACTGTCATGGCCTGAGGCATTCAGAAGAATTATGAGAGGTGACAATTTATACTCAGTGCCACACCTTACATGACACAATAGTTACGCCATAAATAAACTGCCGATTGTTACTAAAGGCCACAACTTCATGACATCTGCCAAAGTTTCCAGTTGAAAGGCCGATGGGTTTGCTGTGCATAACAGACTGTGGTCCTGTGTAAAATCACACACACACACACACACACACACACACACACACACACACACACACACACACACACACACACACACACACACACACACACACACACACATCTCAAACACACTCTCAAACATAGACACACACACTCTCAAACCCAGACACACACACTGTCAAACACAGACACACACACACACACACACACACACACACACACACACACACACACACACACACACACACACACACACACACACACACACACACCCCAGCACAGGTGTTAAGCAGGAGAATAGGAGGAGTAGGGTTTTAGGTGTAAACCATAATTATGGACTTTGTGTTATTTTTAGAGCTTCACACAGGGAGCAAGCAAGCAGAACAAAACATTAACAAAAACCTTTGCGGCATTTAAGCCACAGACATGTCCTCACCTCCAAACCCAGTGAAGAAGTTGAATCATAAGAACATTATAGGCCAAAACTAAATGCCAAACCCAGCAGTAAACAAAAGCCAGGAAATCAACATGAGCTTTGTTTGTGACTGTGGAGGGAACCCCTTGCATCTGGTGATCCCTGTGCTATTGATATCTGCACAGATACAATTTCAGAAGAACCTGTTTCTTTTTTAAAGCGCCCACACACACTAACCCCAACTGATCCACACACACGCGATGGCATACTCTCAACGATGACTCACAGCTATTACCTGACACTATTAGGCATTGTGAAACACTGGCTGGGTTACCCTCAGAGTCCCAGATTGTCAGTCACTGTTTCCTCATATTTCATGCTAATCCTTTTTTAGAAAAACATGGGGGCGAGCAGCTAATAGCTTAAGTATGTTTGGACATGTTGAGTAAGTTACCATGTGACAGGTGATCTGTCACGCACATTGTACATAAACCATGGACGCCCTCCCCCCACAATAACTTGGGTCCATTTGATAAGAAACAAGATAGGGGCCGGACAACAAAGCCCCGGGTCAATGTCAGTCACGCATCAATCTCAACACATGATAAAAGGGGCCACAAAAAACATGCTAGTTATGTAAAATGCTATCTAAACATTGCATAAAGCAGACAGGCGTCTGGTATTGTTGGTTTGATCCCTCACCTGTGTTGAAGATGAAGAATACACCCGTCACTTGACGTAAGTGTGTGTAGGTGTGACGAATGTGTTTTTCCATCCATACAATATTGAGCCGTTATGGTGTGGCCCGGCAGCTCACAATAAAAACTTTAAAGCACAAAGAAACACAGGACCAGAGGCGTATAAGGAGTGGGTGTTTTAGAAGTATAACATTGTGCTGAGTTAAATAAACCTGCCACTTGTAAACAAAGAAATTAGGGCCTATGATCTTACTTTTGATTTTTCCGTTTGCAATTACGAATCAAATGATTGTATTTGGGTGTGGAGGTGCCATTGTTTTGAGTTGTTTTTGGCATTGACACAACTATTTTTGCAAGTCCATTCATGTAGAGAGCATGTTTAAAGTAAAATAATGAGAAGATTAAAATAAACTTAATATTTATAGCAATAGGAATATCAATATGTTTGCATTATATTGCAGCAAAGATAAAAAGCTAACACATTTAGCTCAAATTGTATATCATTGGTATACTTTATCAACAGCTCATGACAGTCTGTGTTATTTTCTGATGATATCACAGCTAAGGGGTGCTTCTTCGGCCAAACAGGGTACAATATGACACTGAGGGATCTGTAAGCAACAGCTACATTTTGTGTGCTTCAGTCTTCTTTAATTCCTTCATGGAACAAGGTTTGTATTTGCCAGTCAGCTTTAAATATGAATCAGTTCACATCAACAGAAGTGCAGGCCTTTACTGAGACATTAGGGGAGCTCCTGAAATAAGAAGATCCAGGTTTGTGATTGCAGCAGCAGGCCTCTGAACTATAGCTCCCTTCCCTCCCTTGCACATGGACCACCTGGGTGATCTGTTTATGGAAGCCATCCCAGCTTCTGGCCCTGAGCACATTCGAGCTATTCATGCCTCTTTTGTTTAAAGAAAGTCCATTTATAAAGTCTCCAGCACATGCAGTATGCAGATTAGAAGCAGAGTGACTCCTCCAATCATTCCAATGCTTTCAATCTGGATATAAGGCAGCTCGATCCCGTAACATAACCACCACAACATTAAAGGCTTATTTCACTGTTTTGGATTAACATTATTCCTTTGGTGGATTACATATAAGAGAAGTCTCGTAATTCTCAAGAAATCTCTAGATTTGTTTCCCTGCTCCCAGAGGAACATCATGTTAACTTGTGTAAAAAAAAGAAGGAGCAGGTTTTACGTGTGTGTCTCGTGCGAGGCCAACATTTTTCGACAGGTTAATTTGTAGGGAGCAGCTCCCGCTCTTATCACGCACCGCACAGCACTTTGTTTTGCTGCTGCCGTGAAAAGTGTTTTTGAGCTAACCCAAACACAGTCTATAGTAACAGTGATATTATCTACCTGAGCACGCGGGGCCCACCTGCAGGGCTCTGACACAGCGAGGGAGATGTTTTACCTCGTCTGCACGAATGGGCCCGGAGCAGAGGTGGGAGGCGAGGGGGGGAGGGAGTAAAACACACGGAGAGGGGGGCAGGATGGAGAGTTTTACAAGCTAACACGCATGATGCTGTTTGGGCAGGTTGAGCCTGCAGACTCGATGACTTTTCATCAGCTAGTTTTTCTTCGCCTTAACGGCCACACTGTAATTAATCAGGCGCCTGCGCAGGATAGGCACGCAAGGGCTGGGTTCAAATTCACCTTTTGTTTGGATAGATGCCTGGTCAGGTGTGTAGCTGTATAAATAGTTACTGACTGTTTTCTCAAAACGCCTTTCAGAGAAAGTTCAATTAGAGTGATGGGGGAGCATCAAAGCTCCTGACAGGAATGGGAGCCAGAATTTCTTCTTCTTTTTATGAGCAGTTTTAGATAATTGGACTTGTGTGTAGCAGAGGCGTTCACCGTTCACTGAGCAGTGATTCTATTTACGTCAACACCTGAGGGAAATGTTAATGCTCTCGTCTCAGCTCTGAAACTGCAAAAACAGCGAGACGCTCACAGCTGAGGGTCATTTGAGTTGAAAACGAACAATACTGCTGCATTTAATCCCCTAATTCTACGGTTAGCATGCAGCTAACCACCCATCCCAGTCATCTAACAGGTGCTGCCGTTTCCCTCCCCTCCATCCACCTGGCTGTCCCAATGGCCAAACCTGTTTCTCTGGCATGCAGGGGGAGTTAAACAATCTGAGATTATAGGCACATTTAAGGCCAATTATTTCCAATATAAACACAAGGGTTGGAGATTGGGACAAAAATATGCCCAAAACTGCTGATCATTGGCAGTTTACACATGGGTGGCATCCATCAAAACTGATGAAAAGGTTTATGTTTGATTGATAAGCCTCATGTTCAATAATATTCAGTTGAAATAAAAAAGTTGTATTATTTTGTGTACGATGTTGTCATTATACATTTAATTAAAGTCAACGGTTCAATGTTTCCAGTGTTCTCCAACTCCCTCCTGGTCTACTTGCAAGTGCAGCTCATCCAGAATGCAGCAGCCCGACGGATCCTCAACCTCCTAAAGTTCTCCTACACTAGACTGCTCCTCCGCTCCCTTCACTGGCTATCTAGGCTGCCTTGAATCCGCTTCAAGATACAGCTACTGGCCTACTGTGCTGTTTATGGATCAGCCCCTTCCTACATCCAGGAAATTATTAAACCTTACACTCCAGCACGCACACTTCGCTCTGCATCGGCCAATCGGCTTTCAACTCCTTCAGTGCGAGTGGGACCCAGGTACCACTCAACAAAAAGCCCTTAAAATGGATGAACAACTCCCCATTGATATCAGGACAGCAGAGTCCACACATCTTTCGTTGCAGACTGAAAACCCACCTGTTTCAACTGAATCTTTGCATATAAAAAAAGAAGAGAAAAAATAACCTCTATGTTCTGTACGTAGCACTTACAAAGGACTTGTCTGAAGCTAATGCAGTAGCACTTAATCTGGTTGGGCTGATAAATATGGAGTGTACCTGCATGATTTTGCTTTTGAGTTTGTCTCTTCATGGTTGAATGCACTTATTGTATGTCTCTTGTGATAAAAGCATCAGCTAAATTAAATGTAATGTATAATCTATTGTCTATAAACAGCCTGATTTTTTTCTTCTTCCAATAGAACGCCAATGCATTCCAAAATTAAACACATACATAAATACATGAAGTGTAATACTTTTGCGTGGGGTGACAATAGATCTGGTGCACTTGTGTTTTTCGGAAGTAGGCTACAGTAAAAGTGTCATTAATTTTCCCATAAACAAAGTTGTGTGAGTCATATTTCAAGCACCTCATAGGATCAGCATTAAACTCTACCGGTTAGATCCGCAGTACAAAAGAAGCACACAAGACAGTTTACATTTACAGTAAAGGTCACCTATTATGCAAAATCCACTTTGTCATGTCTTTTATACATAAACATGTGTCCCCCCTGTGGAAAGAGATTGTGAAAGTTTCAGGAAAAAAGATTCGCTCACTTTTTGTCCTGATCCATTTACAGTATATAAAAACCTGTCTGAAAATGAGCTGAGCATTTTGGCCACTTTATGATTTTTTTGGCTTGTTAAAAAACGAAGAGTTTTTTATGGTTTGTTATTGCCTTTTTTTGTATAATGGCTGACTTCTTCTTGACGGCCTCAGAGGCTGATGGGTATTGCATTATACAGAGTTGCCAAATGTTAGACAAAACAGGATTTCTCAGAAAAAATGTTAAAATCGTCGAAACTTGCAGCTAGAGTCATTGACCTAACAGAGGAGTGTCCTGTGTGTATATGTTACCTTCTATCTAACATGTTATATGATGTTATATGGGTGCTGGGGTTTGCTGTGCAGCCAGGCAGCTGCTGTTTGCTCCATTGAATCAATGCCGGAGCAGAGACAGGACACATTATAACCAAACAGCCAGCTGGAGGAGATTAGACCTTTTTTTCCAATCAAACTTCCGATTCCTAATGATAATAATTTACGAATTATCACCGGATCAATATCTAATAGCACGTACTACAAACAGTAGCATCTGCACAGGAGCCCGGGTTTAATCGCCCCTGCAGTGAGCCATGGAAGATCTACAGAGATCAAAAACATAATGATATGTGAATGGGGGAAAAGGGGTTAGTTAGACTTTCTCTGTTTTGGGATGTGGACCAACCAAGTGATCAGACAGAGAGACATGGGGGAGATTTCTGGGGTGCTTGCTTTCAATACGTTGAAGTTTTGATTTAACACTCTATGGAGCTGCTTTTCTGCATATAATTGTTAAATACTAAACTATTTCATCAAATTCACATTTAAATCTGGCAGCTGTCTAGCTGGATGACGTCATTAGTCTTTGTAAACCGACACAATGTGGTTGTAGACCATGGAAGTTTGAGAATATTTTAGGTACACATTCAGTATGGTTCAAGCAAACCCTTCTGCCACAAAAGGGGCTTAATAGGAACTTGACACAATGCCCTTTTAAAATTCTCTATTACTAAAAGATGTCCGCAAAAGCTAAATCCCAAGAAATCTAAATTTCTATTGATATTAAATAAAATAAAAAAGTGATTGGCTTTCATGGCAAAAGTTTCAAAGATGTTCTGCCTCATGCTATTCTTAGTCATGTACTCTACATTTTGCCTTAAAACAAGCACAATGACTTTAAAAAGCCGAACATTTCCAGGATAAAGGCCTGTGATTGCCGTTTTTAGAAACAGTTAACTTTGGTTACACATACTGGTGAGAAAAGTGGAATCTAAATATAACCCAGAGACTAATGTTGTCAATCAGGGATAGGTTTGTTGGGGTTGTCTGTGGTTATGACTCCTTGGTAACTGCTCAAAATCACTGCTATGTTTGCAGTTAAAGCCCCCGAGCTAGATGTTCCACCTCTCAATCAAAGAAATAAAAGAGGCGGTTAAGGTTCAGACGGTGCAAAAATAGCGCTACGGAGCCCCGCGGTAGGTTGAGAGGCGGGCGAAACATCTCGTGCAAACCTCTATGCGTGAGTAGAGTGTTTGGATCCTATTTCAAGTTTAGACAGAAAAGGGCTGAACGGCTGCCAGGTAAACAGTGCAGCGCAGGTACTGATTTGGCCCTGTGTTTATGCTTACACAAAAACAGCCTACAGCACTGCTGAATAGAGGTTGGTCCTATCAGCTGCAGCGATAAAGCGAGGTGTCTATGGCTAAGATCAATCATTGCTCCTTTTTCTTCTTTATCCACCCCTCATCCCCTACACTCCCTCCTAGCCTCCCAGCTCGGCATGCGAGGGGACTCTAGCGTGTGAAGAGCTGAATTTGACGATAGCGGGGCAGTTATTGAGCCTGTGTTGCCCGCACTGAGGAGGTTCATTGACAGACACACACTAACAGTAACATTTTACAGGCAGGATTAAGGGGTGCACTGAAGTCTGCTTCGCTCTTGATGGCCTTGTGTTTTGGGTTTCTCTATGCTGCAGACCACCATCTGATCGCAGGTTTTTGGACAATATGTTCGAAGTCAACAAAGGTGTTCAGATGTGCAATGTCAAGGATAGAAGTCGACATAAATATAAGACCACAAAGTAGACATATTGTCATGCACAATCACAAACACTACATATAGGGTTAGCAAAATGCAGAGGAAATGGTGTGACCATCTGGGGTTCCTCTTCCATTGGGGTTGGGATTCAGGTTTGCTCAATAAGTTCAGGTATTTCACGGCTGCTAAGCCCCCGAGATGAGTATTTTATGACCAGATGACCACTTGGTTAAAAAGGGTGGACCTTGAGCCAAACGAATTGGCAGTTAAGAAAATATGTATTTTAGTCTGGAGAAAATACATTTGGTTTCACCAGAAGCTTGACTTTGGGTCAAAAAGGAAACTGAGGAACCAAAGGAGCTCTTTTGCCACCCTGAGCTGCTCACCAGATGGGTCCATGGGCTGTCCATTGGGGAAATAGCAAGAGATTTGCTTGGGCTGACCAGAGTGTAACTTAAGTGGTATCTTGGCTGACTACATGGGCACTGCCAATCAGAGCTCCACTTAAGGTAACTAGTGGGGAACTATGAATTATTGAGGTGCTGTTGGATTTACCTCAGAGTCATTTTGGGCTAACCATGGTTAAACTTTTTTCTCTAAAAATAAAAAAACAACCAACTCTGTAATAATAATGTAGGAATTATAAAAGTGTATTGCATACCAAAACAATCAAATACAATGGGGGACACGGAATGACATCACTACCATTGCATGAGATTTAGGTACTGACAGTGCCAGGCTGCATTCACCTGCGCTTCACCTGTACTTCACTTTTTTCCTTACTTACTTTAATTATACCCTGTTGGCTCCGTTTATTTTTATCTATCTATTTTTTTCTCTCTGTTGGTCTAGCAAGGTGTGAGCACCTCAGGTAAGAATGCAGGGTAACCCAAAATAGCAACATGTGGTTGCCAACTGACTGCAGGATATGGCGCTTCGTTTTGTCAGATTTTATTTATTAATCGTTGACAGCAGCCAAGATTTACGCTCATCACATAGCCCATGAAACTCTTTACGTCACTGCGTGTACTGTATCTGTCTGTGTGTACCAGGTATCCAACAATAAAACGTGTATGCTACATGCAACAGTTGCTTAGTGCATTCAATATGGAAGGTTCTTACTTGACGTATCAAAGTAGTTTGTGGGAACTTTTTGTTTGTCACTGTTAAGTGTTCAGGTGTGCCTCTGATTACATGAACTAGGCACCCCCCCATCATTTATCTTCCAAAACACAAAGGATTCTGCAGAGACGCAACAAAGCAGGCAGCAAACACATGGAAGGCCGCATTGTTGAGTAATTACAGTAATCACTTCTCGAAGAATAAACTAGATGGAATGTATGCGTCTTACTCTTCTATTTAGCCGAAGAAAATGTGTAATCTCACACACTTTCAAACCCACACCTGAGCAGACGCACAGTTGCAGACAAACATACACCCCCATATACAAACCCCTGTGCTGGTGCCTACTGTGCCGAGTGCAGGAATGAGGGGAATTGATGTGGAATGTCTGTCTCTTTTTAAGGTTGGCTTTGAAGTAGACACATTGCCGTACCTACCTGTGCAAATGAAGCATGCCGATTATCAGCAGCCTCTGTTAAGGCTAAATCTGCTGCAGGGAATCTTGGGAATCTCAGCCACGCAGCAGTTCTTGTTGCCGTTCTTCACAGCCCACACTTTGTTTATACAAAGACATGGGGGCTGGACACCCTTCACTCATAGAGAAGAAAGAAAACAAAGATTAGATACAGGTAAGATGTCATCGTGAGACATGCAGACAAGGGTTAGCGTGTGAGCGCAGACCGCCACAGAGGTGGGGCTATTTTTGGAGCTGCGAAGGATTCACCCATTGAATTTACATTACTGGAATTCCACTCATGTCAGCACTTAAAAGAGATTCCTCCTCTGGCTCAAAGGAGACACTTTGAATCTCAAGGTGCCAATTCTAGCAGTAACAGCTATTAACGGGTTGTATAAGCATGATGTGTTTTTCTAGTCTTACTGTAGGAGACTTCTCTGACCTCAATGACCTTGTAATCAAAGCCATTTAACTTTATGAAACATATCTTCTTCCATTAGAACCTAAAGGTGAAAGATGATCCAGACCTTCTCAAATGATGCAATGTAAATAAATAAGCCAAAATGTCCAGGGAGGAGTGATAATATGATACTTTACTGATCCCTGTGGGGAAATTGTCTTTCCACTTCTGATTTCAAATTGTCATGTGGAAGATTAAAACTGAAAACAGGTGTGCTGCCTTTCACACCAAATCACTTCAGCGCAGGTGTGCGTAGACGTCTTGGCAGAGTACCTGAAATCAAATACAGCCTTATCACTTTTGCAAAGAAGAAAATACACGCAGACACACCTACCACCAGTGTGTCTTGTAAGAGTGTTGTACAGTGGCGGGGATAATGATAGCACACATGCCGCTGTTTCCCTCAGCTCTGGTTTTAGGCTCACAGCGGTCGTCCTCCTGAGTTTCAACAAAAACATTTTGGTTTCAACCCTCCAGCTGCTGCAGCAATTCTAATTTTGATTTGAGGATGTCTGACGACCTTTGGTCTATGACTTCCTTTCTCCCGTCACAACTACAGAGTTTCTGATATTGACCTGGCTCTGGACTCCAACTGTTCTGACGGCATGGCATGTCCAAGAGCTGTCATAAATGTACAGTCAGCATTGCTAATTTTTTACATCACTGCCACAAAAAATTGACTTGGAATGGGAACACAGGTTACTCTTCCTCTCCTACAACAGTTATCAAGATAACATTTCCCTTTAGCTACATTTGAGTAGCAAGAACTACAAAAATATAGAAAAGCTGGCTGAATTTTCACTCTCAGGCCATCAACCTTAACCCTAGCCCTATAGAATAAAGTCAGGATTTAGTATGTTACGCTTTTATGCTGACATATATCTGACAAAACACTCCTAACTCAAGGTCCAACCACAACCTCTATCCAGAGATTTCAAACACAGCCCACATTCTTCTTCAGAAGAGGTGTTTATGCTCAATACTCAATAATATACTAAATAACCACGGAAAGGGGGTTGAGATGGATGGGTCAAACATACGCCGGAAGTTTACCAAGGAGACCAGTGTTTGTGTCTCGCGAGAAATCTGTGTTCAACATTGACCTTTTTTAATGTACGTATGTGTCTTTAAATAGCATAACCTACATATTTTAAACAATACCTTGAATACCATGATGTTAACATCAACCTTATCAAGTCGTTTTGTTGCCTTTTCATTCAGATTCAATTTTGAATATTAACCATGTGTGTAAGACTGTGAGTAACTTTGTAAAAGACAAGGTTGTTAATGACGATGGATCTGTTGCTGGTATGATTTCTTCATGGCATTTTTAACACGTCCATGTACAACTGAGAAAACACCGTGTCCTAGTAAGGACCATGTGATATGTTTAGGAATCGATTGGAAAAGCTAGCAAGTAGACTTTCAGTTTTGCCAATCTTTTTTCCAAGATCTAGAATGAACATTTAATCACATTTTTTTTATCAGAAGGCACTAGATTGATTGTTTTTCCTGCGTATATATACCTTAACATGCTAACAGAGGGACAATACACAAAAAAACCTAATGTAAACCCACTGTTTAGGATAAAGTTTACAATCAAGCCCACATACGTCTTTCATTTCTATTCCAGGGATGAACAGTGACATTCGAAAGAATAATGATGTATTTTTGTTGGGTTTTTTGGAGCTTATCTGTCATCCGGCCTTTGGTTTTCAGTACTTTTAACTCGGTGGCTTTAACACACTCATGCGCACACCAACAGTGTGGAGTACTCTTTAATCATTGCTGTCATGTAATCCCAAGGTGATAATTAGGTGATCACATTTAAGCATGTAGACACACAAACCGTTGAAGGTGGTAAACATAGATTCATATCTCAGTGCTGTCATGAACAGACGGCAAGTTTTCAGTGACCTTTTCTCATATATGATGGTATTACTGTCACATGATTTATTCCTCCTTTTTTTTCATGTGGGTCTAAACTTTAAGCACAATTCCCCAAATTCACCACTGACTCACTATAAATATTTTCATAAACAAGGTGTATGCAGGTGTTTTATATAGGCCTACAGAGTTGAACTTACAGTAAGTTGTTCAGGTCTCAGCAAAGTCCAAGCCGCTGAGATCGGAGGAGTGCCGGAGAAGACAGTTTAATGATTATTACTGGCCCGAAGCCAAGCTCATAACTCACGTTAACTCTCCAAGCCTCGCTCTGCACCATCAGCTGGCTGTAGGCTGTTGACAGGAGAAGAGTTACTGGGACAAACATTTATTTGCTTTAGAGGTGTCAGGAACATCAGTTTACTTAAAACCTGTTAGGGAAGCTACACTCCCTATAAGCGTATTGAATATAATTGACGAAGCATCTGCAGACAAATGTGACAAGTCATTAATTTATGTGTCATTTATTATTTGGTCATCAGGTCCAGAAATGTATATCACTAAATTGGGGTTACAGCAAAGACAAGACTTAAAGAGCTTACGAAATGCTATTAGCACCTGTTAGTGGGCTTAGTATAGATAAGAGTAACACCTACGTCACTTCCGGGCAAAGATTACGGCCCCGCCCACTTTTTGGGGAAAACAACGCTGTCATTTGAATGGCGGTCAATACAAATTCTGAAGTTTTTGCCCATCCGATCAATTTTTTTCGAAAACCGTGGATTTTTGGATCTTCAAAGAGCTCGATTACGATGGCCAGTCAGGCAAACAATTACATTCGATCATTGGTATTCGACAATAGGTCTTGATATATGGTTAAATTAAAATCAGTAGGCGAGGCTGTAATTTCTCCAGCTATTACTCTCATGAGTGAGGCGGAACATAATAGTTTTATCATGCCAAAAAGCTGCTGTGTCGTTTATTGCACCTCAAACATTATATTTATTTATATATATTAAAAAATAATCAAGAGTTCAGTGTTTCTGTACTTCCTCTAAGAAGAAAGGACAGTAAAAGAAGGGCTCTGTGGCTTCAGGCTCGATCGCCATTCAAATGACAGCGTTGTTTCCCCCAAAAGTGGGCGGGGCCGTAAAGTGACGTAGATGTTACTCTCATCTATGAAAATAAATAGCCTACTGCTATATTTAACCATATATCGAGCCCGATCGTCGATTTCTAATGGCTTAATGCAATTGTTTGCCTGTCTGGCCATTGGAATCGGGCTCTTTGAAGATCCAAAAATCTCCGGTTTTCTTACATTTCTGATCGGATTGGCAAAAACTTCAGAATTTGTATTGACCGCCGTTCAACTGACAGCGCTGTTTTCCCCCAAAAGTGGGCGGAGCCGTTATTTTTGCCCGGAAGTGACGCGTTTGAGTCCAGTTTTGATTACTCTCATCTATATGATAGAGATTGCATTTGTATTGTGAAATGTGCCATATGATTTTTTTATTACTGATCTATTTTTAATAAATCACGATTATAACAGCAACTTCCAGGTTAAAGACACCTGTGAATAAATGTGTAGGAAAATGATGAATACACTAGATTTTCAAAAAAATATACAGAAATANATAGTCTGCCGTGGTGTCGTTCCATTTCGAAGAGCTTTGACGCTCGGCGTAACCTTGGCGCACTGCCACTCCAACATCCAACCCCAGAGTTTGAAGATTAATCACGGGGTTTGTCAACGGGACTGTAGTCCCAAACGACATCTGGGGATTATCGGTAGTATAGTGTCTTCGGCCATCCTA
>NW_011344031.1:21555-21975 GCF_000735185.1 Notothenia coriiceps
AGAAATGTTCACTTGCGCATTAAAAAAGCCTCGGCACGTGACCTCCCGCTTGTGACGTAACACGGGGGACACAAGGGGGAGATTGGCTAGGCGTCCAAGAGACCAAGAGCAGCCAAGGATTAGAAGAAATAACGGCCATCGGAGAGAAATTGAGCTGTGGTGTGAGGAGAACCAGTGGAGAACTGGGCAGCTATCTTGGTGAGTGACCGGCATTAGCTACAGAATGTTAGCTAACGTCACATCACAACATTGTAAAGTTAGCTATCATATATCAGGCTATAACTAAAGTAGCATTGATAATATAGTAACGTTACTGGCAGGACTGTTGATACTGATCCATAACAGAAACTAATGCGCAAGTATCAGCCGTATCTCGTGTTACCTAATGCAACTCCACACTACGGTGCTGTGTACCGGAGG
>NW_011344031.1:25219-29127 GCF_000735185.1 Notothenia coriiceps
GGGGGTTACACCTGTTCAACAGGAGAAAGGCCTGCGGTGGAGTTAATTGAAAAGGCAGAAAATAACGGGATTATTGGTGTTACAATCTATTGGTAATTACCTCCCGAATCATCCTCATCAAAGTCAAAATCAAAAAATCAAACAAAACAATTATATTGTCTTTTACTTTGATTCCAGGACTGGTTTTTGGCAATTGAACAGCTTATTTTATTATTTTTATTCAAATAAAATTAGAGAATAAAAAGCTAATTATATTAAAATGTTGAAATCAAGGCAGATATCGCAGCAAACAAACACAGATAAAAATATAATGAAGAGTTAACATAAGAAACACTATTGTTAGAATTATTATGGTATGTTTTATTGTGGTTAAGCCCACAGCCAACAAGACATTAGTGTTGCAGTGAAACGTTTTTACCTAAAGTCTTATATAATAAAATAAATAAAATATTGATTTGTTTTTATACGGCTCTGTTTATTTTTATCTGGCACAAAAAGGGTTCCCAGTTTTAAAAGTGTTTATAGTCAAATATAAAAATGACCTAATCAAAAATAAAGGCAAATAGAGAAAAATACTTCTGCCGTTTTTGTAATACTTTCATGTGATTTAATATGGGTTACGCATTGTTTACTAAAACATATTTTAACAATGTCGATGCATGTAATCAGTATACGTCGAGATCAATGTATAACAGTATCTCCCATAAAATGACAAAGAGATGCAACGTAAAACGTGTAAAATGTAAGACAAAAATAAAATACTTAAAACATATTTTCTTTTAAATCATCAAAACATAAATATTATTTTAATCATATTTTTAGCAGGTCTTGTGTTCAGATTTTCATGCACTCGCAATATTATGTTTTTTTACGCACACTGTCCTGCAGTTGTTGCTCTCCACGGTCCTGAAACTGACCCCAGACCCACCAGCTGCTCCATGGGACGAGACATTGTTTTTGTTAAATCTCAAAGACATCTGTCCTTTAAAAAAAACTATTAAAAACAACCTTTTTGAACTCTATATTTAGAAAAGAGAGCACTTTTTGACTTCAATAATTCCTTATCTTTGTTCTTTTATTTAACTACCTCAGATTTTTCTGGGCATATATCATCGAACCAAAAAAGCGGCCCTGAAAAAATATTTATGCATACTTTATGATATTCATGTTTCAAGAATAATAATTAAACAAGAATAATATTACATTACATGTCACTTGTTAGACGCTTTTATCCAAAGCTACTTACATACTCAATACTGTGGCCAATCCCCACAGGAGCAATTTGGGGTGAAGTTTCTTGCCCAGGGACACAACGACATGCTGACTGCAGTGGGGTTTGAACCTGTGACCCCCTGATCCGAAGACCAACGCACTAGTCCACTGCGCCACGCCTCCATAAAATATGACATAAAATGACAAAATAAAAAGAGTAACCTGCTCTAAGACTGATACAAATTACAAAATAGATATTCTTTCAGATGTAAAGAAAGCGACATTTATTAAGTATTCAACCAAAAAATAATATTCCCCATGAATACATTAGGCCTATATTAAATTACATAATTTCAGTATAATGTTTATTTTAATGTTGGAGTTGTGGGTTCCTCTAATGCAGGGGGCTGAGTCAAAAAGAATCTGCACATTTCCAAACTTATAAGTTTATCAAATTATAATAAACAATTATTTTTTATAAGTTGATATAGATATCCTGTAGGCCTATGTTTTAATCAGCAGTCATCTGAACATTATGTTCTGATAACACTCACTGACACTGCTCAGGCCTGTTCTCTGCGTCTCGGGCCCCTCCTGATGGCTACAAGCGTGCATGATGAGGCTTTAAACCGGAAGTTGTGCTCGGCATGCTGACAGGTGACAGGTGAGAGCTGCTCCTGTTTAAGGGACAATGCTGCAACCTGCAGGTGAAACACCGGAACAGCACACCTGTCTGCAGGAATATCCCAATATTAACTTGGATCATGACGCGCATTCATAAACAGCCTTTCTCTGCATTTATAATTTTTAACTTGTCTCGAACTTAACACTACGCTACCTGAGCAGAAACTCAGACCTGTATGGCTGCTTGTATGAAAAAGGCCCACAGTGTTATGAAACCAAGCTTAAAGGCAGGCACAATGTTAGGAAGTCCAAACAGTGTGTCACTCCGGCAGACTGAACCGCGCCTGACCTCACAGTCCCGGAGAGGCAGCTCCAAAGCTCACTGCCCCGCCAAAGGAAGCGCAGGAGAAGCCGAAACAATATTAAATAACCATTCAAAAAGAGCTGAACTCGGTGTTTGTTGTTGTTTTGTTAATGATGTGTGTTACAGGCCTGTATAGTATAAAAACGATACAAATCATGGGGCATTTAAGAAAGGCCTAATTATTATTATATGAAACTTGTTTTTGTATATTATTTGGGGAAAACTTCTAAATATCAGTACATTTTTCTCTTTTTAATGAGAAATAGAGGATCCCTAGAATTTAATTTAGATAATGTAATACATTTAAATGTAGTGTATAATTGTATTCAATTCCGAAAAGTGTTCTAAAACAGGTTACCTGAGGTCAAACTGCCCGTCAAACATTCCTACAAAATCCAATCTATCTAATATTTAATGAGGGATAAACAATATATTTCAGCCTAAACATCAAAACAAACAGAGGGCTGTATTGTGTCGGCTTTAGGCCTCTAATCGGGACTCCAAAGGCAAACCTCCTCTATAACACCTCTGAATAGCTCACGTGGAGGCCGATGGTCACTCGATATTTCCAATAAGCTAAATTAGGAACTCATAATCTCCGTGCGTAAAAGCAGCCGTCTTCAAAGCGCTCCCAGAACAAAGATTCCCTCTGCGAGCAGAGGCATCCTGATCTCGGCGGGGGTCATAAGTTTTGATGTCGTCGGAAATTTCTGGGGCCGTTAAGCTGCTGTGTGTCATAGAGGAAAATGATTTTATCCGCACGTCCTTTGTTGTGCAAAGTGCAAAAGGTTATCATTGTTGCTGCTTATTGTTTAGGAAACTCTCCAGGCCATATCTAAACTTAAAGAGATTGATTCCGCAATCACGTGCAGACATAGGACGTAACCTAGGAATGTGGAGCTTTTTTCTCCACTGATGGTAAATGTTTAATCTCATGCAAACATTATCATCGTGAGCCTGCAGGACACAAAAAGACGCAATTAAATGTACCTTAAATTAAACCTAAAAAATATAAAGACAAGCATGCACAACCTATCCAAAAAGCTCTGCGACAGCCACTTTTTTTTTTCTTCCTTCAATGATCTCCGTCGCAGCAGCACGGATGTTGATATTACCTTTATGGGATATATAACTCCATCATGTTGGACAAATCTGTGTGTGATGTCTCCATAGGGGAGGAAACTGTCGACGCCCGCTCGCCTAATTTCGCTTTTCTCTCTCTAATGAACGCGGGGCCCATGGGACAGGCTCTGGCCCGGGGCGGTAAGCTGACACTGGCGCGCTGTGTGTGGTATCCAGGGCCAGGCTTGATGGAAAAAGCCTGCTTCCACTCATGTCAAAGTCATTTACTCAGAGCAACCCCCCGCTTACACACGCACGGTAAAGACCACCACCTCTCCATCTCTCACACTCCTTCGTCCCAGCACGGCACCGCGACAGTTTGTTTTTGTTATCTTCTGGACTCGTTTGGGAGGAAATGATGAGCAAAATAATACAAATAATACACGAGGGTGCGTTTTTTATTGCTCCGCAGCGATGCGTTTGGGAATCATCGGCCGCAATAGCGTGTAAAGGCCCCAATTGAATGTTTTGTCTCATCGTGGTTTCAATTGCAAGCTGGACTTTTTCTGCACATATTGGTGTATTCGTGTCAGGAAAATGTATGATCTGTGGCTGAAATCACAACTTCATACGTGAAGGGTGGGGG
>NW_011344031.1:29136-37444 GCF_000735185.1 Notothenia coriiceps
GGGGGGGGGCATGCTCGTTTTTTACCTTGTACGTCTGGCGTGTGGCGCTGTTGATTAGGATGTCTGGGGGAGGTTTGATAGATGGCTTAATTGCGTGTAGTCCGAATTTTGAGAGAGAGTGGGTTGGAGGGGGAGGAAAGAAGACGAGAGTAGAGAAAGAGGGGGCTTTAACGCTGCTGAGAACGGTAAGTGGACTTGGGCCAAATTTGGCGAGAGGGTGGAAGGGGGGTGGTTCTATTCGTCACTGATTTCAGTTAGTTTTGCAGTCGCAGAGTGCGGATAAGAAGAAGAAGGGGGGGGGGCACTTGAAGAGGGACGAAAGATTTATGAACTGATAGGTGGTCGAGCTTTGTTTGGCTGGACCGTTGCGCGCAATAAATCGAAGGGTTTTCGTGTTTCCTCCACTTGAGGGATTATTCAGGCGCTCGATGGCCACCCGGCGCGCCACACAGCACCACTTAGCGCCGCTGTGACACCCAGTGGAGCTCCGAGCCCTGGACAGCAAGTCTCCAGTGGATAACCAGCTCCCCCCACTCTCTCTTCCTCTTCCTCTCTCTGTCAGTGCGTGCATTCTGCATGCGTCAAGGGAGCACCGTGCGTAACGGGGGAGAGTCGTGCGTAACTGGAGACAGATTTCACTCCATTTTGCTCTGGGATTCTGAGGACCACTGGCGGTGTAACGCTCTCACGCAGGGACACTGACCGCTGGATTTCGTTATATTTTCCTCTTTTCAAACATCTCACTTCTCCTCTCCCTCCCTCGCTCTACTATACGCCAGTCGCACGTCAGAGCTGACATGACGACCGAGACCCCTCAGCAGCAGCTGGACCCTCCGCCTCCTCTGAGATCCAGCGCGGCGTCCGGAGTCCTGCACCCGGACATGCTGAGCCCACAAGCCGCCACAGAGAGTTCTTCCAGCATTAAAGGAAAGAAGACTACCTCCGGTTTAAGGCGACCGGAGAAGCCGCCGTACTCCTACATCGCTCTCATCGTTATGGCAATACAGAGCTCCCCCACCAAGAGACTGACACTCAGTGAGATCTACCAGTTCCTGCAGGCTCGCTTCCCATTCTTCAGGGGCTCATATCAGGGCTGGAAGAACTCGGTGCGGCATAATCTGTCCCTGAACGAGTGCTTCATCAAGCTGCCCAAAGGGCTAGGCAGGCCGGGGAAGGGCCACTACTGGACCATCGACCCAGGCAGCGAGTTCATGTTCGAGGAGGGCTCGTTTCGACGCAGACCCCGAGGCTTCAGACGAAAATGTCAGGCTCTGAAGCCCATGTATCGGATGATGAACGGAATTGGTTTCGGCACCTCCATCCTCCCGCAGAGTTTTGACTTTCAAGCTCCATCCGCCTCTCTCGCCTGTCACAGCAACGGCTACAACTTGGACATGATGAGCAATTCAATGGCCGGGGGGTACGACGGGCTGAGCAGCGGCCACCACGTACCCCACATGTCCCCCAGCCCCGGATCCACGTACATGGCGAGCTGTCCCGTGCCGTCTAACGGAGAGTACGGACAGGACAGCAGCAGCAGCCCTGTGCCTTCCTCTCCGGCCATGGCCAGCGCGCTGGACGGACACTCCCCGTACGCCAATTCCTCCGCACACTGGGCGTCCTCCGGCGGGTCTCCCTACATCAAACAGCAGCCTCTCAGCTCCAACAGCTCCGCATCGTCCGGTTTACACTCCGGCATGTCGCCTTACTCCCTGGAGCAGAGCTACCTTCACCAGAACGGCAGGGACAGCCACAGCAGCGACATATCAGGTACAGCACACTGACTAATGAGTATACGGCAGATAATATGTTTGGGGGTGATCATTAAAAAAATAAAAATAAATTATTTTTTAAATGGCCGGATAATCTGGCAACAGAGGCCTGTGAGAAATGTAAATGCTTGCAAGAAGTTCAAAATACATTCAAAATAAGTTCCTTTATAAATATTAGGCCTACTCATAGTTACATAAGGAATTTGTGTTTATTTAAAAGGAAAAGTCATATTTAATTGAAGTTTACATATTCGTGCAATATAAATACATATGTAATCACTTCCTAATAGTTTGATTTATTTAGTTAAATTGCAATTTCTGCTAAAGTATTTTCGGATGAGTGTTAACTTCCAACATATGTGGCCGACACATTTAACGATTGTTAAACTTATTTTATTTACTAATAAAGATGCATTGAAAATGTAAAGAATAATGAAAACCAAAAAGCCATGATTGGTCCATAACAACATTAGTTCCTAAATGTATTTGAGGCCAATAAATCATTAATATTCTAATGGAAAATGTTGAAGTATATATTTAATCCACAGTGTGTGGGATTCTCTGACTCACATCTGTATAAGTGTTCACGGGGCATGCTTCCTAATAAATAGATTAGGATAAACAGCTATTTAGCGAGCGCGTTCTTAATTCCCCTCCCCAGTTCACACTCATTGGCTTTAACACAACACACCGAGGCTTTACTAAAGTCTGGGGATTTCACCGAGGTGAGCAGGCCATGCTGGAGTCCGAAAGGGTCCCAGAGGTTAACCAAACAAAGACTGAGCAGGTCGGACCACACCGGCGGAGGATTTCACCCAGCGCGTATCCACAAGAAGAGACGGAAGGCCTTGTTCAACTTTACGCGGCGTCCTAATTGAGGAGGAGAAATGTGTTGCAGTGCGCAGAGCAGCTCGGTCACTGCATGTGTGATGTCTGTGAAACGGCCAGAGAGCGGTGGCCCGGAGGATAAAGCCTGCTGTCTTCCCCTGAAAAACACAGTCACATCTGGAGTCCTGATGACCTTGAAGCCACAGACATTCCCATTTATTTTTTCTCTTTCTGGAAATAGAGGCTCACTTACACAAAATGACGGTCACTGAGTCAGATTTAAATAAGCATGCAGGTTAGGGGCTCTCCAGGGAGGAAAAAAACTCGTACATTGTTATAAATAAAAAAATAAAAGCATTAAATAGATTATTTAAAAAACGCTCAATAAAAAACGAGGTGCCTTTTCAAATACATATGTATTGGAAAGTGGTGAGGCGCTTTAAGGCAAATTCCCCCGAAATATATCATCACAAATTAAGTTATTTCTTCTAAAATGTTAAGAATTAACCCATTTAGGAGCTGTTTATCCAACTTGTTATAGGAAGGGATAAATATCGCTTAAACAATATTTTTACTATAAAATAAGGCCTTGTGCATCCTCAATTGACTTTGTTAGCTCACACAATAAAGTTATTTGTGTTTATTCTAACCGTTTGTACATTTTAATTTTGAAGATATTTCACATTGGCCTCACACACACGCACACACGCACACAGTGATTTGATGCAGCACTCGGTTTAGGATGCTCCATAAGACTTTATTATGAATGTGTTCACCTGTATTAACTTGCTCCTCTCTGCCTGCAGTGGGGATCCCGCGCTATCAGAGCCACTCCTCTGTGTGCGACAGGAAAGATTTTGTGTTAAACTTTAACGGGATCTCCTCCTTCCACCCTTCTGCTGGAGGATCCTATTACCACCATCACCACCACCACCACCCCCAAAGCGTCTGTCAGGACATCAAGCCCTGCGTGATGTGAGCTCTCCTGCAAGAGGACATTTTTTTTCTCCATTTGTTCTTATTTTTTTGGACATACGGAGGATGTATCGTGGCGTCCGCACTCACACTTTGCGTGCAGCCAAAGTAGCTTTCTTGGTTGGACTTGAGAAAACTATGCAATTGAAGGAAATTAATGAAGAAACCCACAGTGGCCTTTAAAAATAAAAAAAATAAAATGATAAACCACTCTGCCAATATGAACCCCGACAAGCGCTTTCTTCTTCAAAAGAAGCTTCAGAAACTTTTTTAATGTGTTTGCTCTTGTACCACGTGCAAACTTTATATTCTATGTAACTATGTTCTATCCTATTAGAGTACACACACGACGCTTTAGGCTAACATGAACTGCAAACAAGCCTTGCACTTATTGTATAACCCTTTGCCAACTTTCTGTCCTGTAAAAGGTTTCAATAAAGCTGATATATATTTTAGGCTATATTGTCTTTCCATGAACATTCATGTAGAGGAGGTGTTTATATTTTTGCATTAAGGGAACTCATAATTGAGCTTGCATAAGGCACACACTTTTAATTCCATATTAAATATTGCTTTCTCGCTGTATATTTGCACTTCAACAGAGTATTTCCATGTTCTGCTGCTTTATGCAGTTAACTTGTGAAGATCATTTGCATAATAATGTTTAAAATCTGAGATAATTTATAATATTTTAAGCATGAAGAAAGCTTCAATGGTAGAGCAGCTATCATTAAATCATAATGCTATCAAAAATAGCAGGGAATCCTGCATAAAAGAGTATATATATACTATATTGCTGTTAATACTTCTGTACTCAGATAACGATAATGCAGGCCTTTATTTATATTTACAAATTATGCAGTATTTTATATCATGGTATTAGAATTTTAACTTACTTAATTATCAGATTAGTTATCACACCTCTCAGGTTTTGAATTAGTATTATCCGGTAAAATTACTGACATTTAAAAACAAGGTCCCCAAAGGATGTTAAAATAATGTGCAACATTGCACATATTACTGCCTTAGAAATAGCTATTTTGAAGCTTATTTTTCAGTAAAAATAAGCTTTTATCACTAGATTGATAATGTACATATTCAGAATTATTTAAAATGTACATATCTCTTATTCTTATAGTTCCTGTTTTGGTGTGGAACTGACAATAAAGGGGATGTGCAAGCGGCAGAAGAAGTATTCAGATTCAGATTGTTTATATATGTAGCTCAAAATGCCAGTATATTCAATAAGTTTGATCCACCTTTACTGTATCTGCATTCAAAATAAAAGACCCACATTTTAAATCTATCGTAAGTATTTAAAGCAAATAGTATTTATAAGATTAACAGTTAAACTACACAGAATTGCTTCCTCATTTATTAACTGATTTTCAAGGTTGTATATGGTCAAAGTGGATTTAATGTATATCCTGTTTTAATTTAATCTAGAACTATGAATATCAATTATCCCTTTCCACCACTGTTGATAAGAAGACATTAAAACACATAGCACAAAGCAATATCTGTCTTTTATACTGATGCAACGCAAACATTTCCCAAATTGGGATCAATAAAGTACATCTTATCTTTTCTTATATAAAAGGCTAAGCAACCCTGAGGCTGATCATCATAAAAACTTCTGTAGATTGATTATATAAAGTGTGTGGCTCAAAGATAAACGTGCTTTAAAAGCTACATTTCCATCTAAAAGAGGGACACCCCTTCTTATAGAATGTGATTATTCTTAGATTGAATATTTGGGACATATTGCATGTTTGACAGTCCCCTCCAGCCTGTGTAAAACAGCTGAGAGTCCTTGCATCCTGAGGTCGCTCCTTCCTATGTGGACATCCAGTGCTGCCAAAATCTGAAGACGCCATATAAACAAATGGAACGACAGCGCCCGCGTCTCTGGAAATGCAACAATTTGGTATTTTTAGAGAGAGCTGCCTCGTCACACAAACACAGAGCAGACTGGGGCGGCTGCTGCTCTTCCTCTTGGTCTACATGGCTTTGGTCAGGCCTTAAATGCAGCACCTCTGATGACTCATATATTCAGATGGAGGATTTGCAGGAATAGCTCCTTATGACATAATCTGGCATAATCAAAGTTTTAAAAAAAATGCTCTGTGAAGTCACTATTTGTGTCTTTAGTGCAAGAAAGATTGTTTTAATGTGTAATATCTTTAACTTCAGTGTTATTTGTTTGTGTTAAAGTGCACTATGGGTTTCAAAACCATTATTTAGGGCACGGTACTTTCTAAATACCATGGCCTAAAAGCAATTTAGTAGGAATGAGATACAACTATGGTATTACAATTGAAAACCAAATGAGAAATCCATGCTTCCAGAAGATATTTTTCACATTTAAACTGCCTAAAAATCCAAATACATCAATTCACATGTGTATAAATGATTATGTTTTCTTGTTGTATGAGGCAAAAAAGGAAGTAAGATCTGGCAGCAAATAATACAGCAGATTTTGTAAGGAATCTCCCGATTCAGAATCAGTATCAGAACTGCATTGACTGACTGAATCCGGTTGGTTTTAATGAAGTGGCCTCCTCTGGTTTCTTGAAGACTCTGGGCTCCAAAAAAACGTGATATATTGTTGACGTAGAGACAGCATCAGCAGCCACCTATCAAAAATAAAACGTATTTGACTGCACAACTAAATCCTTTCTAATTTCCACAAAGCAACCCTCCATAGTGAAAAGTCACACAGCCCAGCAGCTGCTGGATTTTCCATGACAAGATTTTTGATGAGGGTTGAACTTTCAATATGGTGGAGTATACTGCCATCAAGTGGTTGAGACCACTGCACAGAGATCATTTCTGCAGTAGGGAGATGTTATGAGGCACACACAAAGCAGAGACTCCCATGCCAGGTCCATTTTACATAAACAGTTCTCTGAGGATAAATAAATGTGTAAAAGTTACTCTCTTACAATAATAGTTCATATTTGACTTCTGTCTCAGCTAATAATGAACTTCACCTGCCTCATCCTACTCAATTCAAGACATAAGTAATATATTAAAAGTATACTATTCATATATATTTGCAGGACAAGTAGTTGAGCAGTTTTTCAATAGACCTTTCACAAGGTAAGTGAAATAGAGTTCAGCTGCTAAATTCAATTTCTTTCTGTGTAAACAACATATTAACAGTCAGGGCCACTGCCGCATTAATCCCATCAAGGGCCAAAGTGTATTCTAGCAGTGGGCCCCCTTTGCCCGTTGTTTGTGGTTATTTTGTTAAAATGAAAATGTTCCTGAATATTTTTCCAAAACAACTCACAATTTTGGGGCATTTTGGTCCCTGAGGATCCAGGTCTGCAAAAGAGATGGTGACTGCAGGACAGCAATAGTTCTCATCTTATGTGTTGTACTGTTTAGGAATATAGATGGTTTATATTGGCCATATAAATGTCCATACCTTCTCTTTAATATATAGGAGCTAAATGGCACATAATCCAACTACTCAAAATAATCAGTTTGTGTTGTGAGAAGTTTTATGTAGGAAATACTTTTTTGCTTCCATACTTCACCCACCAATGAGTGAGCACAGGTCTCACATCCACGGTTGTTTAGTTAAAGAGTGAAGCAGAATGAAGTGTTGAGCAGTGTCGTGTAAAGTTAAAATGCTTCGTCAACTAGGCCTACATAAAATTAAAGGTGACCTATCATGCTATTGTGACCTGCCCCACCGGGGGGGGGGCTGTGATAATAAAAAGGGGGTTAGGATACTTAACGCTAACCTGGGTTCCCCAATTCGAGCCCTTAGGACAAGTCACGCAGATAAGAGTAAAAGGATGGACAGGGACGCAGCCTCAAGTTCAAATGTTTACAAACGTTTATTATATAAATAATCAGGTGAAAGTTCAGCTTTATAAAATGCAGATTAAAACTTGTTCAGCTTCCACAGTCGACACACTTAAGTCCCACGATTGAAGGCTGACTCTGACAAGGAGAGAATAACTATAAAGATTATAATATCACACATAGTGCTAGTTAAATAGTTAAAAAGTGATTCTTCTGGCCAACTGCTGAGGGTTTCCCCAAAATCACAATATCACCACGTGTAGCTGCATTCAATTAACACTCACTGCAAATCACCCATATACCTATCTGCATGCAAAACGTGCCCAGCAAACCACATGCTCCACTCCACAGTATGGCCAGGATCGTCACTGAAGAAGGATAAACACAGAGACAGTATTAGACCTTGTGGGACAGGGTGGGTCGTTACAAGGAGGGTGCTGTAGCTGTAAAGACGTAATCACTAGTTTGTACACAATACAACAAACTAGTCAATCAGCAACACATAGAAGGCAGGCACATCAATACTTAGGCAACAAATAGCCTGTAGGCATGGTAAAATACAGCTAGAACCTAAGATCAAGAAAAGGAAATGCAAAACAGTAGGAAACTAATCCTAAAATAGATGGAGAAAGGAGATTAGAAATTGTATAAAGACGAATGTCCTTCAATGTAGCCTACATACAATTAATCTCCTACCTCTGATGCAAACGCATCAACTCAAATATCACCTCACTGGACACCTCTGCAACGGTGATTCTCTACACAGTCTCTGCTGCAGGGCTGTCAAGAAGCCTGGCGTTTACAGGCCACATGTTAACATTTTAGTGGCACACTGAATGTTACAAGTCCTAACAGCAGCTTCATATAGGGGAATACACGCCTATCAGCCAGACAACGATGACCGGAACAAGAAC